>NC_053022.1:522734482-522909754 GCF_003073215.2 Triticum urartu | reverse complement strand
GGCACGCAATATCAATTGCCTCAGGCCAGAAGCGAGGAGGTGTCTTGTACTCATCAAGCATAGTGTGGGCCATCTCAACAAGAGTCATGTTCTTGCGCTCCATGATGCCATTCTGCCGAGGAGTATAAGGAGCAGGTAACTGATGAGTAATACCAAGTTCATCAAGATAGTCATCAAGACCAGTGTTCTTGAACGCAGTTCCATTCTCACTTCCGATGTGCTTGATCTTCACACCAAATTTGGTTGATGCTCACTCATTAGGCACCCCAGGCTTTACACTTTATGCTTCCGGCTCGTATGTTGTGTGGAATTGTGAGCGGATAACAATTTCACACAGGAAACAGCTATGACCATGATTACGCCAAGCTATTTAGGTGAGACTATAGAATACTCAAGCTTGCATGCCTGCAGGTCGACTCTAGAGGATCCATGTGAAGTAATTCAAATGGACGAGTGGTAGTCATGATGGTATTTGAGGGATGTTTGGCCTTGGTCATCTTTCCAGCTTCACAAGCTCCACACAAATGGTCCTTGAGGAATTTAACACCCTCAATGCCAATGACATGCTTTTTCTTTGTGAGCGTGTGCAAGTTCCTCATCCCAGCATGACGAAGTCGTCGATGCCATAGACAGCCTTCTGAAGCTTTTGCAAGTAGACATGTAGCAGGTTGTGGTCCTGTAGAGAAATCAACAATATACAAATCTCCTCTCCTAAAGCCTTCAAAGACTTTGGAATTGCCAGCTTCCATGATCACAACACAACGATACTTGCCAAAGACAACAACCATATCAAGATCACAAAGCATTGAGACAGACATGAGGTTGAACCCTAAGGACTCGACAAGCATGACTTTGTCCCTGTGTCGATCCTTTGAGATTGCAACCTTACCAAGACCCAATACCTTACTTTTGCCTTTGTCAGCGTAGGTGATATGCTTCAGATGCAATGGAGATAAGGGATCATCCATCAATAGATTCTTGTCACTAGTCATGTGATTTTTACATCCACTATCGAGGACCCACTCAGTGACTTTGGGTTGATCATCCTGCAGATGAATTAGTGCAGCTTACGAACTCATATACTTCATTGGTGAAGAATATGACGTCAAATTCATCAGATCAATTTCGTCAAGCAATAGAACAGATATAGCAATGTGAGGACGTGAGAAATTAAAATTTATTTCTTCATGATTAGCATGCATCCTTTCAAGCATATTCAGGTCTCCAGCAAATTCTTCAGACGTTTAAGTACGTCTGGAGACCTGACCCTGCATAAGATATTAGTTCTTTTTCTTCACCACCCACATCTGAAGGGGTGGCAAAGAGTTGATCATTCTGTGAGCTCCATAAGAGAATGGTGCCATAGAAGCCAGTCCACTTCGTTTCACATAAGAGAGGTTAGGGTAAGCATAGGAATAAGCAGAGAAATTCTTCGAAGATTTATGAACATAATGATTTGAAGAATAATGCACATGTCCATAATCCTTAGCCTTTCCCTGTGAAACAGAGGTGTTAGCACGATGATGTTCATATGAGGACTTTGATCCATGTGAGGAATGTGGTCCATATGAGGACTTGGATCCATATGAAGACTTTGGTCCATATGAAGAATTTTATCTGGGGTTCCTATTCTTCACATGTGGTGTCATGATGACGTTCACCTGAAGACTTTCAAGGCATCTTTTGGGAACCCAGATTTTCTTCATAGGGGGACCGTTCCTGCAGTTAGTGCCAACATATCTAGCAAATACTTCACCATTCTGATTTTTGAACAGTTTGTAATTGGAGTCAAATGACTCATCAGAAGAATATGAAGATTCACATGTAAAGCCAGATAAAGTAGATGGATCCACTAAAGGTCCCTTTGCGGCAACTCATGAGGTTTTGGGATACTGCTCAGGCTTCCAGTAGGTCCCATCAGCATTGAGTTTACTCTCAAAGGCAATACCCTCTTTCCTAGGGTTCCTATTGAGGATTTGCTTTTTGAGCACATCACAAAGATCCTGATGCCCTGTGAGGATTCTGTACATGCCTGTCACATACAATTCCTTCAGCCCTGTATGGTCAGTGATACTAGTAGAATCCTCATATGCGGAATTAGTGGTAGTAGAGACAGTTGAAGAATTTTTAGCAATAGAAGCATTTGAGCACTCAGGTGAAGAATTAGCAGATTCACGTTCAATGCATTTCAAACATGAAGGAATAAACTCTTCCCGAGCAGCACTGATTTGTTGAGCAAATAATGAATGACGCTCCTTTTGAAGATCTTCATAACTCACTCTTAACTGCTCAAGATCTTGCTTTCTTTGAAGAAATTTATAAGAAAGCTTCTCATGATCAGATAAGAGAGTATTATGATGACTCTAAAGGTTATCAAATTTGGACTGGGGTCCCTGAAGACTTTCAACCAAACCCTTAGAACGATCCATTTCTTCACCCAACATATCATCGCTCTCATCTAGCATGTTTTGAACTTTTTCCAAAGCTCTTTGTTGTTTAGTGGCAAGGGAAGCAAGTTTGACATAACTGGGTCCAAATTCATCACCAGATTCAGCATCACTGGACTCAGATAAGTAGCATTCAGTCACCTTGGCACCTTTTTCCATAAGGCATGGTGCAGAGGATGATGATTCTGGATTGAAAGTCATAGCCTTGCGCGATTCCATGAAATCCTCAAACCAGGGTTCATGGTGAGATCGATGGCCTTCATAGACCTGAGAGAGTCGGTCCCAAATGAGCTTCACATGGCAGAGATGCATAACATTCCTAAACTGATTTTGTGACAAGCCGGGGCAGATGATGTCCTTCACCGTGAGTTGAGTAGTGTGTACTTGCGAATATCATCAGCCTCTGCCATCTTGCATAGGTCAGTAAGACCAATCTTAGTGACGGTCCAGAGTTCGCTATTCATCGCCATTAGGCGCTTCTTCATCATGGCCTTCCACTTGGGATAATCATGACCGTCAAAGATGGGGCATGCCACAGTCTTCATTCCTGTGGTCGACATAACTAAAACTCCACGCGGTTAAACCAAAATCACACAGAACAAGGGAGTACCTTGCTCTGATACCAATTGAAAGTGCGTTAAGTCGACTAGAGGGGGGTGAATAGGAAATTTTTATAAATTCTTAACTGAGGAATTTCAGGGTGAGGAAATTCCTAAGCGAAGAACTACTTGCAGCGGAATAAGTACTCAGATGCATACATGACATAACATAAGCATGGACATCATGATGAATTGAAAACAAGACACAAAGTATAGAAAGCGTAAGCACAAGATAAAACAGGATGAAGACAAACAGACTGAAGAAATGGAACTGAGGAAATTGAGAAAGTCTTCAGTCAAAGTCTTGAAACAAATATGAACAAGTATGCAACACAGTAATGAAGAAATGAAAGGGTTGAGGAAATAGAACCAGTAAGCGTGATGAAGACAATGATTTGGTAGACCAGTTCCAACTTCTGTGACAGTTGTACGTCTGGTTAGAGTGACTAGGTATTTAAACCTGAGGACACACAGTCCCGTACACACAGTCCTCACCGTATTCTCCTTGAACTAAGGTCACGCAGACCTCGTCCAATCACTCGTGGTAAGTCTTCAGGTGACTTCCAAACCTTCACACACTTGGTCACCGGGCGATCCACAATTTCCTCTTAGATCCTCTAGACCATGACGCCTAACCGCCTGGAGGATGCACAATCCTCAAAGGTAACAAGCGTCGGTTCCACACAGGAACAATCTCTTTAGTGATGCTCAATCACTTTGGGTTGTAGGTGTTTGGTTTGGGGATTTGGGCTTTTCCTCACTTGATGATTTTCGCTCAAAGTCCTCGGAGGATGGGATGCTCTCAATGACAAGTGTCAGTTTCTCGCGGAGCAGCCAACCAGCTAGTGGTTGTAGGAGGCGGCTATTTATAGCCTAGGGAGCAGCCCGACAAGATAAGACATAAATGCCCTTCAATGATATGACCGTTAGGTGGGTAGATATTTTGGGAGAGCTGGCGCATAGCACAACAATGTTCAAAAATTTGGCTATCAAATTCCTCGGGGCTATCATGCTCCTCACTTGTAGGCAATCCGCACTGGCGAATTGCTAACTCCTCAGTCAGGACAAATTCCTCAGAGGCCAGAAGAACTTCATCTCTGTCACTGAAGAAATTGACTGAACTATATGAGATTTCCAATGGCTTCACTCGAAGGGATTGGTCGGTGTAGGATTTTGAGTTGAGCATCACTTGGAAAATTTTCCTTAGTTTTACCTCGACCCCCTTTAACTATATGGTGTTTCCTATGACTCAAGAAAGAGAAAATGAAACTACGAAAACAAAAGTGTTCATGCTTCATGTTCCTCGTATGAATAACAAGTCTTCACGATACTTTCAAATTCTTCATAAATCCAAAGTCTTTAGTCGAAGACATCCATTTTTAGGGGTCGACATCCTCTGTAAATATCAAAGTCCTCATAGACTTATAGACCTGTGTACACTCACAAACGCATTAGTCCCTTAACCTATAAGTCTTCAATACACCAAAAACACTAAGGGGCACTAGATGCACTTACGGAGCCAATATGAGCATCCAGGTTCTGCTATTGGTTATTGCCGGAGAAGTGTCTCAGTCATGTCTACATAGTTCTCAAACCTGTAGGGTCCGCACGCTTAACGTTCGATGACAGTTTGTATTATGAGTTATGTAATTTGATGACCGAAGTTTTTTAGGAGTCCTGGATGAGATCATGGACATGACGAGGAGTCTCGAAATGGTCGAGACATAAAGATTGATATATTGGAAGGCTATATTCGGACATCAGAAAGGTTCTGAGTGGTTCGGGTATTTTTCGGAGTACCGGAGAGTTACGGGAATTCGCCGGGGAAAGTATTGGGCCTTCATGAGACTTAGTGGAAAGGAGAGAAGGGCTTCAATTATGTGGATTAGTTCTTAACAGAAAGTTTAGATCAAGAGCTTCAATTTGCAAAAAGAATCAACTAAATCGAAGTTACAAAACTCAAGTTATGATCAAAAGAAATTCAAATTCAAATATGTTTGAAATCATTTTTTAAACTTTCCAAAATATGTTAAAGTTCGTTATCCGGATAGAGGGGATCAAAATGAAGAATTTGGCATTGGTTTCGTTGGATTTGGATAAGCGAGAGAAAAGTTACGAGGGTTTAAAGATCAGGGGCTAATCTGTGAAGAATATATTCACGGATGGGTCCCTGGCCGAAAATAAAATAGAAAGAGAAAAATCTATCGGACGAACGTCCGCTAAGAAAACCTAACGAACAAAAATGTTCACTAAAACTACCTAAACAGAAAACGTTCGCTAATTAACTAAACTAAATGAAAACCGGGTTTTAAAGAAAAACCGGATCGGACCGGGTTGCGGTTTAACCGATCCACGGGGTTCGGTCGGTGGCGGCGAACGGCAGCGGCGGCGAATAGCATCAAGGCGAGCGGTGGCGCTTCGGCGCCAGCAGCGTGCAGCGACGGCGGTGGCGCTGGCGGCGGCATGCAGTGGCGGTGGCGGCGGGGCTGTGGGCTAAGGCGGCGGCGGCTTCAAGAGGCGGCAGGGCGACTGACGAGGGAAGGAGGGGGCCGGACCTCGCCTTATAAAGGGGTCGGGGCGGCTCCTGGCTTGGGGAAGGGGCGGCCAAGGGCGTGGCGGCGCCGGACTCTGGGAGGAGTCCCGGTCGGGCACATCGGGAGGAAGACGGTTGCCGGTTGGGCTTCGGCCCAGTTCAGCGGCCGTGATTTTTTTTCAGAGAGACGAAAAAATACGAAAAACATAATAAAGATATTTTTAGAAATTCCAGAAAAATTCACGTAGTCCCTCCTAATTAAATGGGCTTAGGTGAACATTTTTCTCGGCCTAAATGCCTAAAATAAAAATAAACTTTTTAGTACTAATAAAAATAATTAAACACATAAATAAAATCAATAAAATATATTTTTATTCAAAATTAAATTTCCAACATTTATTTCCTGTTTTTGATGAAGTCATATTATCTTCTCTCATTATTTTTATTTATTTGAAATTATTGGAAAAATATTTTGAATAAACCACTTTGATCCAATTTGCCAATTTTGAAAATTCAAAAATGGATTTTTGAGAAAACCTCCAACTCTCTCAATTGGTCCTTGAGTTGCTTAAGGTTTCTAGGATCAAAATTCAAATAAAACAAATTTCAAAAATGCACATATGATGAAAGCATATGAATGATCTAAATAACATCCAAATTGAAAATTGGGATGCTACATAGATCCAACTCAAGGTCTTTTGCAATTCTGGAGGAGAAATAAATGTCGACATAATGTAGTCTTTATTATATGATTCTCCCGAATCTATATACATAGTGGATATTTCATCATTACCTTTTGACTCCTTGTGATTTCCCACAATAGTTGAATCAAGGTCTTCCGATTTTCCTAGCACCAATATTTGTGTGCGCACTCATGTTAGGTTCTGGATGTGTCCAACATACTTCAGGTGTCCTTCAACCCTAGGTTCAATGTCAACATGAAGTTGACCTACATTTACTCTTTGAGGATTCCTCATTCCCCTCGGACGCTTTCGTGAAGCTTTGTCCTCTTGTCCAGATTCCTCCCCCTCTTGGGTGGCCAAGTAGACCTATGGATCATATCCACTTTCTCTGGCACATTCACTACGGAAACATTTTATTTTGTGACACCTTTACACTCGGTAAATGCAACCGGCAATTATTTGTGATACTTTGCAAATTGATAATCTTCTGAACCTCTAGCTCAGATTCATTCGTACGTGCATAAAAGGACTAGATGACTGTTCGCGTCTCATTTTATTTTCTGGCATTCAATGTGGTTCTTATCTCCCCTAATGCTGAAAAAACATCCTCATCAAAATACAACCAGAGTATCGAGCCATAAACAAGTCCCCTTCTAGATACTTCAGGTACTTTATGTTTGACGGAGAATTGTACCTCACATAGATCCCCATTTCTCTACGAGGGCCCATATTTATATGTTGCGGTGCTGAAATCGGTTCGTATCCAACGCAAGCGAAATATCGCAGATGGGAAATACTTGTTGACTTTCATGTACTAACTACAACAGGGAGAGGGTATAATATGCAGTTCGTCGAATTTGTATATGCAGTATGTAAAACTGCATGTCCCCAAGCAAATGTAGGGAGATTAAAATTCTGTAGCAGCAACTTGCTATCAACTTGTCCTCTTAACAAGTGATTCCACAAGACTAATCTGGGTATGTACACAAAGTACCAATATGCCCCACAGTTATGCCCCAATAATCTAGGCAATAATCATCAAATGCTCACGAACTGAATTTCGTAGAATTATCCATTCTGATGGATTTTATCCCATTCTCGGATGATTTGGTCTCGAATTAATTATTTGAGGAAACATCTTTATAAAAGCATGGTTCCCTACAAAAGTAAGACACACATTGGACCATCTCGTTGATGCGCCCGAAAGCACTATGGAATATCTGAATATTCCATATAATGGTTGAATTAGATCACATATATCTCCTATCAAGGAAGCCTAGTGGCTCATCCTCTCTCCTGCGATAAGATGGCTTCTATGATCAATTTCTCAGTTTGCACATACGTGCATACATAATCTTTTGAATTTGGAAAATTGACATCGTTAGATTGTGTCCAGTGGAACCACAATAATTTTCTCATCATCCAAAAACCAGGATGACCCAGAAAACCATGCCCTATCTTGAACTTATCAAGATTCTAGAAAATTATTTGTTAAGTCAAATGCTTATCGGACTTGATGTATGTATAGTATAATCCAGAAGATAGAGAAGGCATTTACTCTAGGATTTCATTCAAATCCCTTTTGCTGAGTTATGAGTAGGTTTTTAACCTCACTCACTTGATGATTTTCAACATAGAAACTATTGCGGATATCCTTACAACTCAGCAAGGCACGAATGCAATCTAGATGCTTCAATGCATCCATGATTACCATGAAGTGCCCATAGGGAGTGTAATTATGGCTTGACCAGAACCAACAATTACCACATCACAACCAACAATTGTCATGACGCTTCCACTACTCTTCTCAAGAGTATGGAAATTCTTAATCTCCCTTAACATCATGTTAGTAGACCCAGTTTCGACTTAACACATATCATTCTCCATTGGACTATTTCCATAAGTTTTCTATAGAGTATAGTATACATGTAAACTCATATAGAAATACATACATTATGTGTCACTAGAAGATTCGACTAGTATGTCGTCGACATTAAGTGGATCTCCCCTTTGCTAAGCATGTTCCTAGTTGCCAATATTCTAAGGAATGTCTAGGAACTTTTAACCCTCAGGAAATCATGCTTATGTTCAGTCAAGTAACTTTCACACTGGTTTCCATGAGCATTTTTTCCTTGGCAATTGATTGCATGAAGATCCACCGAATGCTTGGAAATATCACATGTCCTTGCGATCAGTTATACAACCACACTTATAGCAATCACCAGAGTTGCTAGCATTGTCATTTTGCTTGAAATGAATTTTTCCATTTTGAGCTCCACTCTTATTTTGCTTCTCATCATAACTCCACTTTCCTTTACCGCTGACGATATTGTTCAGCCCAAATCCTCATAGAAGGATTGAAAGTAAAGAGCATCTCTAGATGAGAACGACGTCCAAAACTACAATATCACAGAATCTCAACTACTAGTTGATTTGATGCACGTAAGAATTGCATGCCACCATAGACTCATAGTCATAGAATCGGATAAGTGTCCATTTCCTATACACTTCAGGCATCAACGTCACCCTATATTAATCCTGCGTAACGCCCCCCCCCCCCCCCCCCCCCCGTGAAGAAGACCTCGCCGCACCATGCACACCTAGCCTCTCTGCCAATCTGCACAGCTAGATCCATATGCCTTGTCGGTTGCTTCGCGGCTGACAGTCATCAACGACACCGTGCACCATGCCTAGCGCCGCGCCGCGGCATCGCCGGGCAGCCACGTCCTACCGCACGCATACAGTCTGAAATCATGTCTCGTCAGGGTCGTGGTCGTCCGCAACCACGTTCGATGGAAACTGCCGTCGAAGTGGAGGGTGCGACATGGATCCCTGCTGTTGTCGGTGCGTCTTTGAGTTTGACGAAGTGATTCTACCACGTACATAAAAAGTTGCACAGTAATAATAACAATACTAAAGGGGAAGCTTTTCATTTTTCTCCTTTTTTACTACTTATATTGGAGAAATTACATGGGCTTGTGGTATAATAGGGGAAGGTCAGTTTGACATCCAGAAATATCTGGATTTGGGTCTCACTTATCTCCTCACAAGCAACCCATCTCGAAGCCCTCTCGACTGCTTTCCTCTCCTAAAAAATCCGTCTGTCATCTCCTACCATCTCTCTCGCTGGCAGCAGCGCGGCGCACCGGCGCCCTCAACCGCTCCCATTTCCTCCTCCTCCCGGCTCACCGCCTCCCTTCCACCTCTCCTTCCCTCGATCTCCACTGCCACCCGGGCAGCCGCACCCTTGACCTCTATGTTCCTTCCTCCTTCCTCTCCTCCCAATCTCCCACCTAGCATGGTGACTCTCTCCACTGTGCCTGTTCCACGGGATCCAAGGGTTCCTTGGTCCGAATCCCGACCTGGACCAGTGAGCGGTCGATGCAGGTCTTCATCTCGTTATAGCTTCCCTCTTCCTCTGCCTCGCTCCTCACTCTTTCCTCCTCCACCACCACCTCCTTCACCTCCCCTCGGCCACACGTGGCCTACAGTCACAAATCCTAGCCCTAGACTACTGCTGCATGGTGTGGAATGGTGGAGGCCGACGGCTCGGCGCACAACGGCGGAGTAGGTTGAGTCTCCAGTATCCACCACCACACAGGCTCCTCTTCCTCTTTGATTTCCTTATTTTCATTCAAATATTATGGAGTTTCTGGTGTGGGCAATGGTCACGAAGCAACAAGTAGGTGACATGAATTTGCGATTTTTCTTTTATTTTCAGTACCAATTATTGGTTATTTTAAAACATGATCAACACCTTCTGTGTGACATCACCCATGCAAATTTATCACAATATATACATCAAAAATATGATCAACTAACTAAAGATATACAAATTTGCTATATGAATTTAATAATTGTAGAGTTATATGAAATGTTCAAATTTTTAGTGGTGTATTATCATTTGATTTTCATTCTTAATTTGGGATGAAGAGCGGTGTTTACAACAATAAGATTACATTTTTGTTTAAGAAAAGGAGGAATCACCCCCGGCCTCTGCATCTGGAAGATGCATGCGGCCATATTATTTATTATTCACAAATACCTTACAAAGAAATATAACAGTAAGCCTAAGGCCACCATCTAGACGACCCCTATCGCTACTCCTATCCTCTTGATAAAGGTGTGCCGAATGTCCGGGCTAAATACCAAACCGACATCGCACAAAAGCCTAACATCTAACACCGGATGCCCCATCCAAAGCCACATAGGCGGGACTGGGTAACACTCCGGTCTGGCGCACTCTCAATGAGTACCACACGCACACGCTGCAAAGGGCCGTCACCTCCGTCTTCCCTCGATCCATCCTCAAAACATTATGATTACATGGAGTGCAATGCTCAAGTGATTTTTTGAGTTAGGTAGAGAAGTAGTAGAAAAATATGATAACATGGATTTTGTCGAGTTTCTTAATGAGCTTTTCAATTTGTCATCCATGATTTTAGTTTTTTTGGAAATAAAATCTGGTCACGTATCTTTTGATGTGTGTTCCAAGTGAAACTGTTTATCTGCATACAAGCAAGTACTCCAATGCTCTCAAATCATCTTTTCTTGGGAAAAAATTACTTTTAGCATTGAGAGGCCAATGTCTATTTTTGACCCAATTATAACCTTCAGGTTAGTACATATAATAGTTCAGAATGCATGCTATGACACGATTTCATAAAAATAACATGCAACCTTCTTTAAGAATGCGCGTCGTTGTTACACTATGGGAAAGTGTGGTGATATAATCGATGCTGAGAGGCTACAATGATGGTCCAATGATGAACCTGTTGTGTTAGGCTAGTCGTAATGGAGAGTCTCATAGACTAGTATCATGCATATGATACTTGTGTATGATACTACATCCGAAGTGCATACTCTCCCCTTTCCAGTTTATAGGGCTTATCTTAAAATTTTAGTTTTTTCCATTTTATAAGGCTCAATTTGGTTGTTGTCCATCACATGTTCAGATTCCAAGGTGCATTAAATCATTGCATGCAAGTATTAAGAGAAAATTGACCAATGTATGTACTTTATGCATGCATGCATTGTAATTAATGCATTGGTAAACATAATTTTTTGAGGAAAAAAAGAGCATTAATTGGTTGCTTTTGCAAACTACAAAGAGTATTCCACCACTCACCATCTACCTTGGTTGGTGAGATTTTTGAATTGAGCCCTATAAATTGGAAAGGAGAGAGTAGTATCCTAGGTTGGTATCATAGGTAGTATCATTTATTTCCATGCATGACACATCGTAGTATACATTTATTATGATACGGTATCATAATATGATACTCAATCATGTCTTTCTTCATTTAATTATATGCCACCTCATCAAAATTGCCTAGTTGGCATGCATGGTACTAGCTATGATACTCCCATTACGACCAGCCTTTTATTGTTTGTTGGCATGACATTAGATGAGTTTAATGGTACATACTCACTGTCAAGGAATGTGCATTTATTATTCGCTGACAAGGAAGTTGATTTTTTTGATGCATCTGCTACACAGGAACACAAGCATTTAAGTCTACCCTGCCTACACGATGGTATGTGAACCCTGCAATTACTGGAATGACTGCCATTCTATAAAGGTACTAGTAGAATGCTCATGGGTTGCTACGGGCTACAATGCATATAAATAAATTAAAAGAAAAAATTAAGGTCATCTTCAAGGTTGAAACTCATTTCTCACTCATACAACCGAGCATGTACGGGCATCAAATGGCCGCCAAGCGGACGTCTCCAAAATTTAACCACCTAGACAGTCTGGGCTCCCTCAAATTAGCCCATATATAGGATAGAAATGTGGTTGTCCGGACTATCTGACATGTTATCACCAACATGCGGCCCCAACACAAAAACCCCACCCCATGACGCACTCTTCCATTTTCTTGTCATAGCCTCCCCTTCTTGCTCGGTTTTTCATTGTAGCGGGACATTTCTTGCTAGAGCCCTGTCCTTTAAAACCAGATGATGTCCACCGCACCTTCGGCATGGTGCCCTATCTTCTTCACACTGTAATTCCCCATGGACCGTCAAGGAGGAGTCCCCCACCAACAGCCCCGCTCTACGTCCTGATACCCTTCCCAGTGTTCGTGCCGATCCGTCATCGCCATCAACGGGGAGAAGGTGTGCACCACCCGTGATGCCTGCCAAGCGAAGAATGTAGATCCAATGTCTCCTGAGCCATTGACATATTGTAAAATATAGTTGAATGTCGTGCATTACCACAAAACAAAAATACAATGTCTGTTGTTGGGCAAGAAACTAATATGCCACTGTGTCCGTTTTTAACTCTTGAAGCAACCAACCAATGCATTTACCAGTCTATCCTAACCAAAAATTATATGACTTGATGAAAAATATATATGGACCGCTCGCTCATGCAATTTGCTGCAAAACTATCTCTATTGAAATGCAATTTTCCACATTTGACCAACCCAACCCACATCCCACTCACTCTCAACCCTCACTCTTATCACAAATCCACCAAGTCATATTCAGAGTGAGCCTGTGCGTCGTGGTAGGTGAGCAACAAGGGACATGGGTGGCAACAGCCTTCAGATGTAATTCACTACATGCCTCTAGCAAATTTTCTAAATAAAAAGATAATGCTACCTCAACATGCACTCAATAAAAAATGAATTATAGATCACAACAAAAAGTATTTGATGACTTAAAGCAAGCAAATACTATCTGTTGTTGTTTTGTTTTCTATTTTAGTAAGCAGGTAAAATGAGTACATTAGTCATCCCCATCAAATGCTTCAAAAAGTAGGCGGTAGCAACAAAAACAAAGCAAACTTCTTACTGGGTTGTCAACTCATCCAAGTATGTTGTCGTGGTATTCTCACGGGGGGCTTGCGAGTCGACAGATGCCACAAGGGCTTAGTGTGAGGGTAAGACTGCTGCTGATAGGACCGGGAGCGGGTATGCGAGTAGCACGCGCTAGTTTTACCAAGGTTCGGGGCTCTTCGGAGAGATAACACCCCTACTCCTGCATGTCTGAGTATATCTGGTACAGAGTGCTCCTGGAGCTGTATCTGAGAGCAGTGCCATGGGCATCTGGTTTCATAAATGCATGTATGTGGTATGCTAGTGGCCGGCTATGCCCATGGCATGTGGCCGAATGGATGGGTGTGCTCCTACGTGAGTGCCCATGAGAGTCTCTGGTGGATGGATGGATGGTTGCTATATATAGTCTGTAGCTAGCTTAATGTGTAAGCTAGCTAGTGTCATGGGTGGTAGTGGCTTTGGTTGTAAGCTACATTGGATAGCTTACAAGCCAAGCTATGTAGGCATAGCTAGTGGCATGGTGCATGTCATGCTTGTCTCATGGGCACTTTATAGAATAGTGCCAAGGGGACAGGTACACTGTAGATGATGGCGTCGCAGTACAACTGTCTCGTCCGAGGTATGGCTATCTCGTTCGAGGTATGGCCGTCTCGTCGGTGTCTTGTCGGGCTGCAGTCTGCAGCCGGCTGGTCGGCGCAGTAGGCAGCCGGCAGCCGGCCGAGCAGAGCAGCCGGACGGGGAGCCGGCAGGAGCAGCCGGGCAGTCGGACTGAGGGGCTTTGCTAGCCCCGATGTCTTGAAATATTGTCTTTCCGTCTTCGGGGTACCCGTGGTCAATTACTCCGTCAGTAGCCCCCAAGCCTTCGAGCAACTTGGCAAAGTTGGGCGGAGGTTTTTTGGCGAGTGTTCATGGAAATGATCATGAAAAAGGCAAAGTTAGTCCATGCAGATATATCAAATGTTTGCTTTTAGCATTGCAAGTTTTATGCGGAGGGTTCCGACTCGGTTTCGTCTGAGCCCCCTTCAATCTTTTTCATGTTCCCTCCGCTTTTTAGCTTGTGCTCTCACTCGCTGGACAGCCGCTCTATGATCTGTGGCTGAGAGTGGGCCGCGAAGTGGAGTGTACAGTACTCAGAGTCTGGGAGCAGATTCAACCGAGTAGATACTTGTAAAGGAAATGACCGGGTCGCCCAAAATGTTTTTCTTCCCGGACGTTTTTCGTGTGGGTGGCCTCCAGCGTTCACTCTTGCTAGTCAGACAGCCGCTCTACGGTCTGTGACTAAGAGTGGGCCTTTGGTACCATGCACGGTACTAAGCCGTCTGCGGGATCTAACGTCTCAGGCCAAGCGGCCAGCCCCCGGGCCAACTCTGGCTGGCGCCGGGGCAAACAGTGATGCTACTGTAATAAAACACGGAGACAGCCCCCGAGCTTCGCTCGGGGTTATTCGTGCTTGCGTGGTGCAAAAAATATGCGGGTGAGGAGCTCACATTGATTTTCTTGTAGTCGCGGTCGTTGTCGAAGACAGCCGGCACGGCTCGGTGCTCGCGGAGCACGCCGGCGTACCCGCTGGGGGTAGCCTTCGAGCCTCTGGGTGCTCGAAGGGGGGTCCTAGCCGGTCAGGCTCGACCAGCCAGGTAGCAAGGCATCTTGCAGTGCTCTTTTTCTTCTTTTTCTCTTCTGCCAGCTGTTGGCAACCGGACAGAACTCTTCTTTTGTTTGTAATCTTCCGTGGGGGCGCGTCAGTGCACCCACTGGGTGTAGCCCCCGAGATTCGGGCCGACTACTGAGCAGTCGGGCCGGATCTTCTGGCAACTACCTTGTCTTCTTCTTCGTGGGGGCGCGTCAGCGCACCCGCTGGGTGTAGCCCCCGAGATTCGGGCCGACTGCTGAGCACTTGGGCCGGATCTTCCGGCAACTACCATGTCTTCTTCTTCGCGGGGGTGCGTCAGCACACCCGCTGGGTGTAGCCCCCAAGATTCGGGCGCTCAAAGGGATCCCGACCGGTTAGGCTTGACCGGGCAGGCGTCAAGGCGTCTGGGAGCGCCATTTTCTTTTATCTTCTGCCGGCTGTCGGCAGCCTGACGCGAAGTCTCTACTCTTTTTTTTGCACGAGCAGCCAGCGCGTGGACTTTTCTCCATCCAGCATCTCCCTTTTACCAGTCGGCAGGGGCTAAGCAGCCGTCCATCGAAGGCGATGGCAAGGCAGGAGGCGGCCGACGCAGGCACGAGCCTGCGCGGGGCACAGCCAACCTCCGACGGGCGTGGCGCAGCCGGCCACGAGGCGCGCAGGCGGAGGAGGCCGCGAGGCGGGGCAGGCGCCGAGGAGCGGATGGAACAGACCCAAAGGCGGGGGCGCTCGGGCCGGAGGTCGGCGGGGCGGAGGCCGGCAAGAGACGCGGGCGGAGCTGGTGCAGAGCGATCCGGCAGAGGCGGAGCCGGCCGAGAGGGCGACTGGCGAAGGGGGCCGGACCCGGCCTGGCGCTGGGCAAGGTGGAGAGCCGGAGTGGCGTGGAGCCGGCGTGCACGGACGCGGGGCAGTCGGCCCACGGCGGGGAGAAGTCGGCGCAGAGCCGTCAGGTGGAGGGGAGCGTGGACGCTGGCATGAGGAGGAGGTGCTGCGAGCGGGGTGGAAGCCGGCCCGGAGCTGCGGATGACGGGCGGGCGAAGCCGCAGGCCGGAGTTGGAGTCGGCGCGGGCGGCAAGAGGCCGGGCAGAGCCAGCAGTCGGCCCGAGCGAGAAGCCGGAAACGCACGGTCTGGGTCACGGGCACGCGTGGACCGCCCGTGCGGAGACGCGGCACAGCGTGCTCATGGGGCGCGGGGGCGCGAAGTCGGAGGAGACGGGGGCGGCGCAGACACCGGCAGCCGGGCCGGCCGCCGCCAGTCACAGGCGCGGACGGAGGCAGGGGCAGCGAGGCCGGCGCGAAGCGCGTAGGTGAGGGCGGTCGAGGCGAGGTGAAGCCAGCCCGCGGGAGCTGGCAGGCCGCCGAGGTGAAGCCGGCACGAGTGGCCGGGGCAGCGCTGTCGCAGGGAAGAAGGCAGAGGAGCGCGTGGGCGGACAAAGCAGGTCGGGGTCGAGTGGCGCAGGAGGTGGCCGACCGAAGCCGGCAGGCGGCCCGCCGAAGCCGGCAGGCGGCCGGGCCAGGACGGGGCCACGGCCGGCATGGGCAGAGGAGCACGCGGCAGCGTCCGAGTGCTCGGAGACGGCGGCGTGCGGGAGCAGGGAGCCGGAGGATGGCGTGCGGCCACAGGTGCCTAGGTGGCGTGCTGGTGCGGCCGTGCCCGGGGGCACGGCGCGGCGGTGAGCCCGCGGAAGGCAGCGCAGGACGCGTGACCCGTCCAGCGGCTCCGGAGCCCGGCAGTGTGGCGTGGGATTCGGAGGAGCAGGGCCGGTGCTGGTGCGGAGCTGGCGAAGTAGTAGGAAAACGCGGCGGAGCCGGAGCAGTGAGCATGCGCGGCAGAGAAGAAAGCAGGCGAGCTTGTGTGTTTGGCCATTATCTGACCATAGTCTGACTGATGCATGGATTATCTGGCTAGTATCTGGGAGATGTATGACTAGAGTTTGACTTGCATCTAGCTAGCTTGTATGGACGAAATGTGGAGGAGCGAAAGTGCATTCTGGCTAGGGCAAGGCGCAGTGTGGAGAGGAGCAGACACAAGCCGTGCGTGGATGGTCACGACCGACCGAAACGAGGCCCCGCGCGCGGCGCGCACGCAGACGGCCGGCCTGCGTTGCGATGGTGGTGATGAAGAGGCTGACGACGAGGACGCACCACCCCTTGCGGCCGCTCCGGGGGCGGGTCGATGTCGAGCCCCCGAGCGTTCCCGGAGAGACGGCGTGACGTCGCGGCGGATGCGATGAAGAAAAAAGGGTCCCGCCCAGACAGCGAAACCAGCAGCAGCGTGGTAGCATAGTACCGCATCACGGTGGGCGCCAACTGTCGTGGTATTCTCACGGGGGGCTTGCGAGTCGACAGATGCCACAAGGGCTTAGTGTGAGGGTAAGACTGCTGCTGATAGGACCGGGAGCGGTTATGCGAGTAGCACGCGCTAGTTTTACCCAGGTTCGGGGCTCTCCGGAGAGATAACACCCCTACTCCTGCATGTCTGAGTATATCTGGTACAGAGTGCTCCTGGAGCTGTATCTGAAAGCAGTGCCACGGGCATCTAGTTTCATAAATGCATGTATGTGGTATGCTAGTGGCCGGCTATGCCCATGGCTTGTGGACGAATGGATGGGTGTGCTCCTACGTGAGTGCCCATGAGAGTCTGTGGTGGATGGATGGATGATTGCTATATATAGTGTGTAGCTAGCTTAATGTGTAAGCTAGCTAGTGGCATGGGTGGTAGTGGCTTTGGTTGTAAGCTATCTTGGGTAGCTTACAAGCCAAGCAATGTAGGCATAGCTAGTGGCATGGTGCATGTCATGCTTGTCCCCTGGGCACTTTATAGAATAGTGCCAAGGGGACAGGTACACTGTAGATGATGGCGTCGCGGTACAGCTGTCTTGTCCGAGGTATGGCCATCTCATTCGAGGTATGGCCGTCTCGTCGGTGTCTTGTCGGGCTGCAATCGGCAGCCGGCTGGTCGGCACAGTCAACAGCTGGCAGCCGGCCTGGCAGAGCAGTCAGACGGGGAGCCGGCAGGAGCAGCCAGGCATTCGAACTGAGGGGCTTTGCTAGCCCCGATGTCTTGAAATATTGTCTTGCCGTCTTCGGGGTACCCGTGGTCAATTACTCCGTCATATGTTTACATGGACCATCATAATGCAATACAGATAAACTTTAACATTAAAAACAACAATGATCGGAGATATTAGGTACAAGACCAAATATATGACCCAGGTTTATTGTTGCTCAAAGACCACTTTCACACGATATCTTTATAGCGTTGGTCAGGGCACTTGGTTCTCTAGAAACATGCTATTTGAATTAGACATCACCGATGCATGTAAATCTGTAATGATAGAAAGCTATTTCATTATTTCAACAAATAAAGTTTAGCAGATGCTAGAACAACTCTTGCAGCTAGCATGAATAGTGAAAAATGGAATGGTTATATGGCTCTATGTAAAACAAATAGCCCACTTTGATCAACATATTCAGGTAGGGGAACCCCCTCCTACTACTACAGGATGCTACTAACGTGACACTGCGATTAGAGACCCTTCAAGAAACTGTGTGCGATGCAATAATCGCAAACATTGGTGTATGAAAACCGTTAAAAAGGTGCAAAACATTAACAATGGAGTATGCATGAAACACGGTTCGGATTTTAGTTGTGTGTGTGATGAAGGGCATACGGTTCAGTTCAATTAACTGTTTGCGATGAGGAGGAACAAAAGAAATGGGCAGCCAGATGAAGGCGTGTGCGATACACAACATACGGTTCACTCGGATGAACTGTTTGTGATTAGGCAACACAAAATAAACGGGCAGCTAGATGAAGGTGTGTGCGATATACATCATACGGTTCACTCGATGAACTGTTTATGATTAGGCAACACAAAATAAACGGTCAGCCAGATCAAGGTGTGTGCGATATATAGCACGCGGTTCACTCGGATGAACTGTTTGCGTTGACACAAGAGAACAAAAATGGTTCAACTTAACAAGACATGTGCGTTGTGTGATGGGATTGCATGCGGTTCACTCGGCCCTTGTCATTAGTGTGTGACCTCTGTGGCAACCGTTCGCTCCCCAAGCACCTCTTCATGTACCGTGGCAACCGTTCACCGACTCTTCGCCTTCCCCTCAAGATTTCGAACTGCTGTCGCAAGCTAGCTCTTCCTCCCTCCTCCATTTGCCTTCACCCTTCCTTCTGCCATTGTTTGACCGTCTTCTCCATGGAGGGAACAAGCCGAAAATGACCCCGTTATTCTTGCCCCGATCTGAATGATGACGCGGTGGAGGAACTCATTGATCGGTGCGACGTCATCACCTCGGCTAGCATGGCAGGTTCGTTCAAGACCATTCTCGACTCAACTAATAACACCATTACAAGGAACCCAAGGGCCCAGGAGCGGTTTGATCTCCCCTATCTTCTTCGCCGTCACCCTGCTGACTGATATGTCTCTGTCGTATATACTTTTCCAAACACTTTTGCCCTTATTTTGGACTCTAACTTGTATGATTTGTATGGAACTAACCCGGACTGACGCTGTATTCAGTAGAATTGCCATGATGTTGTTTTATGTGCAGAAAACAAAAGTTCTCGGAATGACCTAAAACTCCACGGAATATCTTACAATAAATAATAAAAAATCATCGCCAAAGATGAAGACTAGGGGGCCCACACCCTGTCCACGAGGGTGGGGGGCGCCCCCCCTAGGGCGCGCCCCCTACCTCGTGGGCCCCCTGGAGACCTCCCGACTCCAACTCCAACTCTATATATTTGCTTTCGGGGAGAAAAAAATAGGAGAGAAGATTTCATCGTGTTTTACAATACGGAGCCGCCGCCAAGCCCCAAAACCTCTCGGGAGGGCTGATCTGGAGTCCGTTCGGGGCTCCGGAGAGGGGGATTCGTCGTCGTCGTCATCATCAACCATCTTCGGTCACCAATTTCATGATGCTTACTGCCATGCGTGAGTAATTCCATCATAGGCTTGCTGGACGGTGATGGGTTAGATGAGATTTACCAAGTAATCAAGTTAGTTTTGTTAGGGTTTGATCCTTAGTATCCACTATGTTCTGAGATTGATGTTGCTATGACTTTGCTATGCTTAATGCTTGTCACTAGGGCCCGAGTGCCATGATTTCAGATCTGAACCTATTATGTTTACATCAATATATGAGAGTTCTTGATCCTATCTTGCAAGTTTATAGTCACCTATTATGTGTTATGATCTGTTAACCCCGAAGTGACAATAATCGGGATACTTACCGGTGATGACCGTAGTTTGAGGAGTTCATGTATTCACTATGTGCTAATGCTTTGTTCTGGTTCTCTATTAAAAGGAGGCCTTAGTATCCCTTAGTTTCCATTAGGACCTCGCTTCCACGGGAGGGTAGGACAAAAGATGTCATGCAAGTTCTTTTCCATAAGCATGTATGACTATATTCGGAATACATGCCTACATTACATCAATGAACTGGAGCTAGTTCTGTGTCACCCTAGTTTATGACTGTTACATGATGAACCGCATCCGGCATAATTATCCATCACTAATCCGATGCCTACGAGCTTTCCATATACTGGTTTATGATTATTTACTTTCCCGTTGCTATTGTTACAATCACTACATAATACCAAAAATATTACTTTGGTTTCATTACTCTTTTGTTACCATTACCACCACTATCGTATTACTTTGCTACTAAACACTTTGTTGCAGATACTAAGTTTCCAAGTGTGGTTGAATTGACAACTCAGCTGCTAATACTTGAGAATATTCTTTGGCTCCCCTTGTGTTGAATCAATAAATTTGGGTTGAATACTCTACCATCGAAAGCTGTTGCGATCCCCTATACTTGTGGGTTATCAAGACTAATTTCTGGCGCCGTTGCCGGGGAGCATAGCTCTATTCTTTGAGTCACTCGGGATTTATATCTGCTGGACACTATGAAGAATTTGAAAGACGCTAAGACAACAATTTATCCCTCAACTACGAGTGGAGGTAAGGAACTGCCATCTAGCTCTGCACTTGATTCACCTTCTGTTATGAGTAAGCTTGCGACACCTGAACCTGCTTCTGCTATTCGTTCTGATATGTCGCATGTTATTGATGATTCTACTTTGCTATACATGATACTTATGATGAAACTACTTCTATGCTTGATACTACTGTGCCACTTGGTGATTATCTCGAGGGAACGACTTGCTAGGACTAGACAGATTCAAAATATTGAATCTGATTATGATGATGAAAGTGATGATGAAGAATCACTTGTTATTCCTGAGGGTTATTTATTTGATCAAGAAGCTTCTTTAGCTATTTTAGCTTGCAAAGATAGATATGAACTCAAAAGGTTATTAGCTAAATGGAATAAGCAATCTCTAAATGCTAGGATGAAACCTGACCCTGCTTTTGCTACTTCACCTATCTATGTTACTGATAAGGATTATGAATTCTCTATTGATCGTGATATAGTTACTTTGGTTGAATCTGATCCTTTTCATGGCTACGAATCTGAAACTATTGTGGCACATCTTACTAAATTAAATGATATAGCCACCCTGTTCACTAATGATGAGAAATCTCGCTACTTTTATATTCTCAAAATATTTCCGTTCTCATTAATGGGTGATGCTAAAATATGGTTTAATTCTCTTGATCCTGGTTGTGTGCGTAGTCCCCAGGATATGATCTATTACTTCTCTGCTAAATATTTCCCTGCTCATAAGAAACAAGCTGCTTGAAAGGAAATATACAACTTTGTGCAAATTAAAGAAGAGAGTCTCCCACAAGCTTGGGGGAGGCTTCTCAAATTACTTAATGCTTTGCCTGATCATCCTCTTAAGAAAAATGAAATATTTGATATCTTTTACAATGGACTAACCGATGCTTCTAGAGATTACCTGGATAGTTGTGCTGGTTCTCTTTTCAGGGAAAGAACACCAGATGAAGCTGAAATCTTATTGAATAATATGTTGACAAATGAAAATAATTGGGCACCTCCTGAGCCAGCTCCTGCTCCAATTAATGATCCTATTCCTAAACCAACTCCGAAGAAGAGAGGTGTTCTATTTCTCAGTCCCGAAGATATGCAAGAGGCAAAGAAATCTATGAAAGAAAAAGGTATTAAAGATGAATATGTTAATAATTTACCTCCTATTGAAGAAATACATGGTCTTAATTTACCGCCTGCCGAAGAAACATATGATCTTGATCCTTTACTTATTGAAGAACCTCCAGATCCTGATAACCCGACACAGGTAGTAAAGGTAAATTCTCTCTACAGATATGATAGAGCTGAAAGCCCTCCTACTAAAATTGCTAGTCAGTGCCTGGATGAGTTTGATAATTTTATGTTTAAGCAAGAAGACTTCAATGCTTATTTTGGTAGACAACTAAAACAAGATGTTGATATGATTAAATACATGGGTGATTATATGGCTAATATTAGAGGTGAACTTAAACTTGTTAGCAAACATGATTCTATGGTTACCACTCAAGTAGAACAAGTACTTAAAGCTCAAAAGGAATTGCTCAATGAGATGAATAGTAAGAAAAATGATTATGTTGTTAAAGTGGCTACTAGTATTGGTAGAATGACTCAGGAGTCTTTGTATCCTGAAGGCCACCCTAAGAGAATTGAGCAAGATTCTCAGAGAAATAATATTGATGCACCTAGTTCTTCTAAAAGGAAGAAAAAGAAAAATGATAGAACTATGCAAACTTCTAGTGAACCTATTGCTGAACCACCTGATAATCCAAATGATATCTCTATGTCTGATGCTGAAACACAATCTGGCAATGTACATGAACCTAATGAAAATGTTAATGATGATGTTCATAATAATGCTCAACCTAGTAATGATAATGATGTAGAAATTGAACCTGCTATTGATCTTGATAACCCACAATCAAAGAATCAACGTTATGATAAGAGAGACTTTGTTGCTAGAAGACATGGTAAAGAAAGAGAACCTTGGGTTCAGAAACCCATGCCTTTTCCTCCCAAACCATCCAAGAAAAAGGATGATGAGGATTTTGAGTGCTTTGCTGAACTGATTAGACCTATCTTTTTGCGTATGCGATTGACTGATATGCTCAAAATGAATCCTTATGCTAAGTACATGAAAGATATTGTTACAAATAAAAGAAAGATACCAGAAGCTGAAATTTCCACCATGCTTGCTAATTATACTTTTAAGGGTGGAATACCAAAGAAACTTGGAGATCCAGGAGTACCTACTATACCATGCTCCATTAAAAGAAACTATGTTAAAACTGCTTTATGTGATCTTGGAGCCGGTGTTAGTGTTATGCCTCTCCCTTTATATCATAGACTAGACTTGAATAAGTTGACACCTACTGAAATATCTTTGCAAATGGCTGATAAATCAATTGCTATACCTGTCGGTATTTGTGAGGATGTGCCTATTGTAGTTACAAACATTACTATTTTAACGGACTTTGTTATTCTTGATATTCCTGAGGACGATAGTATGTCTATTATTCTTGGAAGACCTTTTCTTAATACTACAGGGGCTGTTATTGATTGCAACAAAGGCAATGTCACTTTTCATGTTAATGGTAATGAGCATACCGTACATTTTCCGAGGAAACAACCTCAAGTTCATAGTATCAATTCTATCAGAAAAATCCCATCGATTATATTTGGAGGTTTTGAATTTCCTCTTCCTACTGTCAAGAAGAAATATGATATACTTATTATTGGGGATGTGCATATCCCCATTGAGGTAACCTAGTGTTATTCGAAATTTCTCAGGTTTCATGTTAATCGGAATGAGTTTGTTAACAAGACTTGATCAACCTTGTTAGTGGATTCCTTTTGATGAGCATGAGATGGATGAAACTAGAAGCACAACCTTCCGTTCCCTCTCTATACTTTCTATTATTTAGTTGAAATAAAGTAAAAATAAATAATTTTCTGTTTGTTATCTGATTATCCGTGCAATATAAAAATAGCTCGAAAATAAAAGTTCTCCAAATGCCCTGGAAATTAAATATGATTTTTTCTAGAATATTTCAGGATTTATGGAACAAAGAACACACCAGGGGGCCAACCACCTTGCCACAAGGGTGGAGGGCGCACCCACCCCCCTAGGGCACGCCCCCCTGCCTCGTGGGCCCACGGTGGCCCTCCTCCACTTATTCCTGCACCCATCCTCTTCTTCTTCCTCCAACAAACACGAAAAACCAACTCAAGCACGAGTTCCAGCCCTCTTTGCTGCCATTTTCGATCTCCTTGCTCAAAGCACCTCTCACAAAACTGCTTGGGGAAATTGTCTTGGTATGTGACCCCTCCATTGGTCCAATTAGTTTTTGCTCTAGTGCTTTATTCATTGCAATTTTTTGATGCTTAGTTGACCCTGTTCTTGAGCTTGCATGACAAATTTATATGGTCAAAAGTAGTTTTGATGCATGATATAGGCCCTAGGCACTTGTAGGAGTGGTTGCTATCAATATTATTGAGTTTGGTTTACTTTTATTTTGAAGTTACTAAAAAAATTAGAATTTTTGAAAGGAAGAAAAATGCTTAGGAAGATGTTCCAAGGTGGTTCTTCAAAGAGGCAAGGACCCAGGCTTGCAATGCGTGATGCTAACGAAGAGCCACCAAGAGACACTCCAGTGCGTCCTTGTGAGTGGCCTTCTGAAAATTTTATGGATCAAGCGGAAATAAAAGAAGAATTAAACGCATATTTGCGTAACTCTGATCTTGTGAGCTTCGAGGAAGAGAATTGCAGTTAGTATCATAACCTCACTAGTTCCGTTGTGAGGAGGTTTGAATTTTCCACTTCATGTAATTCTCCAACAGTCCTGTTTAATCTTTATGATAAATCTTATACCATGGACTTAGAGGATTTTACCACTGCATGTAAACTTCCACAATGGGATAGTATAAGGGATCCTCGCAAATCTGAATTTAGAGAATTTCTTGCTAATATAACTGTGGGAGAATCTAGAGATATTACAAAAGCTACCATAGGGAGCATCCACTTTCCTGCTATACATTATTTTGCTCTCTTCATAGGTAGATGCATAAATGGTAAAGATGAGGCATCTCACGTGTGTGTCCCTGACCTCAGTATTCTTAGGAGTGCTGTGTTAGGAGACAAATCATATAATTTGGGAGCCATTGTTGCACGTAGGTTGCATCTTAATAGACTTAATTGAGATTTCTTTGGTGGAATTTATGCAACTCGCGTAGCTAATTTTCTTGGTATAGATATACGCGAAGATGATATTGGATTACCTCCTGCCTATCTAGATTTTAATGCTATGGTTCACCACCATTTTGTCGAGAGGAATGAATCACCTCTCCAGTACCGACTAATCTTTGACAGACGCCGTGCTTTCCGTATTACTCTCCCTGCTCCTGCTTTCTTTGATTATCAGGCAAGAGGAGGATATACTATTACCAGAGAGGAGGCAGATGAGTACGAGAGGAGGGCGGAGGCCGCTCGTCGCCACACTGCAGCTAAGGAGGCGATAGCCGCTGCATCATAGTACGACCCCAACAACTATTATTATGGATATCAGCCAGGCCAGCCGTGGCCATAAACCAACTTAGGCCAAAAGCCTAAGCTTGGGGGAGTACGTATTTCTCACCGACATTACATTTATGTTCACACAGACTCATTGCTAGATGTCGGTGTTCATACTTTTTCATTGTATCATCCATGCTAATTTATTTCCTTTTATGCTTTCTTCTTGTGTGTTTGATAAACCTTAAGAAAAACCAAAAAAATTAGTAGTAGTTTACTTTTCTTGCTATAGTAATAATTAAAAAGAAAACCCAAAAATATTTCCTGTTCTTCTTTTGCTTATTGGGAGCTTTCCCGTGTAAATAGTTTTATTTCTTTTCTTTGGGGGTCAGTAGGAGAAGACCATGATTAAATTGTTGAAGTGGCTCTTATATGCTTTATTGTTGATTTAACCAAGAGCCCATATTTCTTTGTCTTCTCCTCTTTATTGAATGCTCGCAGATTCCAGCTTAGTCCAAAGCACGTGCACTCTAATTATTATTCACATCGTTCGGTCGTGCAAGTGAAAGGCAATTATGATGATATATAATGGATTGACTGAGATGAGAAAAGCTGGTATTAACTCGACCTCTTTTGTTTTTGTAAATATGATGAGTTCACCGTTCTTGATTCAGCTTGTTATGAATAAACATGTTCGCAATGACAATTAGAGATCATAGTTGCTTGTGCCATGCTTGATTAGCTATGAGTTATAATGGTTTACCTTGCGTGCCAACATGCTATTGAGATGGTTATGATGTGGTATGATGGGGTGGTATCCTCCTTTGAATGATTTAAGTGACTTGACTTGGCACATGTTCACGCATGTAGTTGAAACAAATCAACATAGCCTTCACGATATTTATGTTCATGGTGGATTATATCCTACTCATGCTTGCATCCAATGTTTATTAATTTTAATGCATGTACATGGCTGTTGTCGCTCTCTAGTTGGTCGCTTCCCAGTCTTTTGCTAGCCTTCACCTGTACTAAGCGGGAATACTGCTTGTGCATCCAATCCCTTAAACCCCAAAGTTATTCCAGATGAGTCCACTATACCTTCCTATATGCGGTATCTACCTGCCGTTCCAAGTAAATTTGTATGTTCCAAACTCTAAACCTTCAAATAATCATCCTGTTTTGTATGCTTCAATAGCTCATGTATCAACTAGGGTTGTCTGTATCTTCCACGCTAGGCGGGTTATTCTCAAGAGGAGTGGACTCCGCTCCTCACTCACGAGAAAATGGCTGGTCACCGGGATGCCCAGTCCCATGCTTTATGCAAACTTAATCAAAATAATTGCAAAATGAAACTCCCCCTGGGACTGTTGTTAGTTGGAGGCACTCGTTGTTTCGAGCAAGCCATGGATTGATGTTTGTTGGTGGAGGGGGAGTATAAACTTTACCATTCTGTTTGGGAACCGCTTATAATGTGTGTAGCATGGAAGATATCGCCATATCTTGGTTGTTATGATGACAATGAAAGTATACCTCTCAAAATTATTATTCACCTCTATTTCAAAACCGAGCTCTGGCACATCTACAAATCCCCGCTTCCCTTTGTGAAGGGCCTATCTATTTACTTTTATGTTGAGTCATCACCCTCTTATTAAAAGCACTAGCTGGAGAGGGCAGCTGTCATTTGCATTCATCACTGTTAATTTATATTCAGTATGACTATGATTTTATCCCTTTTACCATGAATTACAATGTCTAGTCAGTCCTTGATCTTTAAAGGTGCTCTGCATTTATGATTTGCGGTCTCAGAAAGGGCTAGCGAGATACCATCTTGTTATATCATATTATGATTGTTTTGAGATAGTGTTGTCATCCGAGATTTATTATTATGGCTTGCTAGTTGATTATGCTATTGATATGGGTAATCATGAACCTGAGAATTATTGCAAATGTGGTTAGTTATAATCTTTGCTAAAAACTTGAATGCTAGCTTGACATATTTATAACAACAAGAGCAAACAGAGTTTGTAAAAGTTTTTCTTTATTTCTTTCAGTTTGTCAACTGAATTGCTTGAGGACAAGCAAGGGTTTAAGCTTGGGGGAGTTGATACGTCTCTGTCGTATCTACTTTTCCAAACACTTTTGCCCTTGTTTTGGACTCTAACTTGTATGATTTGAATGGAACTAACCCGAAATGACGCTGTTTTCAGTAGAACTGCCATGATGTTGTTTTATGTGGAGAAAACAAAAGTTCTTGGAATGACTTGAAACTCCACGGAATATCTTACAATAAATAATAAAAAATCCTCGCCAAAGATGAAGACAAGGGGGCCCACACCCTGTCCATGAGGGTGGGGGCGCCCCCCCTAGGGCGTGCCCCCTACCTCGTGGGCCCCCTAGAGACCTCCCGACTCCAACTCCAACTCTATATATCCGCTTTCGGGGAGAAAAAAATAGGAGAGAAGATTTCATCGCATTTTATGATACGGAGCCGCCGCCAAGCCCCAAAACCTCTTGGGAGGGCTGATCTGGGAGTCTGTTCGGGACTCCGGAGAGGGGGATTCGTCGCCGTCGTCATCATCAACCATCCTCCATCACCAATTTCATGATGCTCACCGTCGTGCATGAGTAATTCCATCGTAGGCTTGCTGGACGGTGATGGATTGGATGAGATTTACCATGTAATCGAGTTAGTTTTGTTAGGGTTTGATCCCTAGTATCCACTATGTTCTGAGATTGATGTTGCTATGACTTTGCTATGCTTAATGCTTGTCACTAGCGCCCGACTGCCATGATTTCAGATCTGAACCTATTATGTTTTCATCAATATATGAGAGTTCTTGATCCTATCTTGCAAGTCTATAGTCACCTATTATGTGTTATGATCCGTTAACCCCGAAGTGACAATAATCGGGATACTTACCTGTGATGACCGTAGTTTGAGGAGTTCATGTATTCACTATGTGCTAATGCTTTATTCCGGTTCTCTATTAAAAGGAGGTCTTAATATCCCTTAGTTTACATTAGGACCCCGCTGCCACGGGAGGGTAGGACAAAAGATGTCATGCAAGTTCTTTTCCGTAAGCACGTATGACTATATTCGGAATACATGCCTACATTACATCAATGAACTGGAGCTAGTTCAGTGTCACCCTAGTTTATGACTGTTACATGATGAACCGCATCCGGCATAATTATCCATCACTGATCCGATGCCTACGAGCATTCCATATACTGGTTTACGCCTATTTACTTTCCCGTTGCTATTGTTACAATCACTACATAATACCAAAAATATTACTTTGCTTTCATTACTCTTTTGTTACCGTTACCACCACTATCGTATTACTTTGCTACTAAACACATTGTTGTAGATACTAAGTTTCCAGGTGTGGTTGAATTGACAACTCAGCTGCTAATACTTGAGAATATTCTTTGGCTCCCCTTGTGTCGAATCAATAAATTTGGGTTGAATACTCTACCCTTAAAATCTGTTGCAATCCCCTATACTTGTGGGTTATCACTGACTGGCGCGGGGACGAGGGAAGCCTCGCCTTATGTAAGTTGATGCTGCTTGATAATGATACGTATGATGTTAAGATGCCATCACTTGAGGGCAAGGCTTGGGCATGCGCAAATGGAGATTGGGTTGTTTATATTGGGTACAACTGCGAGTGGGAACTTGTGAATGTGTACACTCTTCACCGGGTTACACTTCAAAAAATCCCAGACGACTGCCCAAAGGTTGAGTACACCGGTATTCTACGTGAGTTCAAATACGATCATGCTGACTGTCGCCTATGAAAGATAGCAATTTGTCGAGTTCCCAACCGCTCTTGGGGTTATAGGAATGCTTGTGTTGTCGCTATCTTTGACAAGCTTGTTGCCGTCCTTCATGGTTCGACTCGATGGATATTGCTCAAAAATCAGTTTCTATACACGGATGAGTATTGTGATGCAATTCAATACGAGGGTCTTGTGTTTGCTGCCACCACTCGTGGCAATGTTTTTACATGGAATCCTTGTGATTTCGATACGTTTGTCTTCCACCGTAATTATAATTATTTCATCCACATGCATGTGGGTTAGCTAGTTTCCCTTTACTAATTAAGCTTCTTGTGTTTCCAAGATCCTGTGAACATTCCACCACCTATACTTGAAAATTTTATTCACGAGCATGAGGACGAGCAGGACCCATATACTCAGTGGCGCCTGGCAACTTATTTCGATGGATCACCTCTTCTTGTCTGTATACAGGGCACTGCTGATGTTACTAAGGAAGCAGGTGTTGTCTCGTATGGTCGCACTCTCCGGACCTATTCCAACATCCATTGCAGGGTATTCGGGATGGATACTAGTGTAGTAGCACCAACACCTTCTCCCTGGTTCAGTATTGAAAGTCTTGGAGGAAACTCGCTCTTCCTTGGACAAAACTATCCAATGATGGTGGAAGGCGATCTAGCTGCTGTTGACACAATGTTACTACCATTCATGAGAAGAAAATGTATCTATACCTCAGAAATTACTATGCTTCCATACTGTCCCAATATGGGTCCTGACATAGGCCGCTTCAGCCTCGATGATCAGTCCTGCGTTGGTCTCGAGATTGACAGTAGCTGGCCCATCCTAGAGAATCACTTCTGGTTCAAAGCAAGCGTTTCCAACGCCAACGAGTGGTTGAGCTGAAGTTCATTTCATCGCTTTGTTATTTGTTGTGTGAGAAAAACTTTACTAGAATGTTTTGTTGGAAATGATCTATAATCCAACATGTATCCTCGTTGTCGTAGTGGGTTGATGACTTGTTGTATGTAATCAATGGTACATTTGCATATGCGTCCATGAACTCACGCCTGCTAGTGGTGTCCATATGAACAGTGCTAGTGATTTTAGTTGCAAAAATTAGATAGTGCTAGTGATTTGTAGCTACATATCTTGAAAAATCGTAGTGTTACAAGGTTGACAAATGGCAATGTTACTAGATAAACAAATGTCAATCTTTCCAGTCTGAGAAATGGCAACATACCCAAAATGACAGATATGCAAATCTTACCCAATTGTTTGTATGTGGTTGCACACGGGTCATGCAAAACAACCGTTTGCGTTGAAGGGATGCAGAAATCCTGCTCGCCACATTTTCCCTTGGCTTCCTAGGGAAGCTGTCAGTTTGCATATGAGTGTTTTAACTAAAACGTTTGCGATGAGTGTTTTATATTTAAAAACCATTGACGTTTTTTTCAAAAGAAAATTGTTTCATAATTAAAGTGCGTTATATCTACTAGAGGGGGTGAATAGGCGATTTTTATGAAATCTTCACTTAGGAATTTCAGGGTGAGGAAATTCCTGAGTGAAGAACTACTTGCAGCGGAATAAGTACACAGAAGTAAACATAACAGAGCATGAGCATGGTCTTCATGAAGAAATGAAAACAAGCACAGTGTACAGAAAGCGTAAACACAGGATAACACAGGACAAGACAAACAGACTGAAGAAATTGAACTGAGGAAATATAGAAAGTCTTCAGTCAAAGTCTTCAAACAGATATGAACGAGCACACAACACAGATAAGATGAAATGGAAGGGTTGAGGAAATGGAACCAGTTAAGCTCGGGAAGACAATGATTTGGTAGACCAGTTCCAACTGTTGTGACAGTTGTACGTCTGGTTAGGGCGGCTAGGTATTTAAACCTGAGGACACATAGTCCCGGACACCCAGTCCTGAACACGCAGCTCAGGACACTTAGTCCCCACCATATTCCCCTTGAGTTAAGGTCACACAGACCTCGCTCAATCACTCGTGGTAAGTCTTCAGGTGACTTCCAAACCTTCACAGACTCGGTCACTCGGTGATCCACAATTTCCTCTTGGATGCTCTAGACCATGACGCCTAACCATCTGGAAGATGCACAGTCTTCAAAGGTAACAAGCGTCGGATCCACGCAGGATCAATCTCTTCAGTGATGCTGAATCACTTTGGGTTTGTAGGTGTTTGGGTTTGGGTTTTCCTCACTTGATGATTTTCACTCAAAGTCCTCGGAGGATGGGATGCTCTCAAATGACAAGTGTCAGTTTCTCTCGGAGCAGCCAACCAGCTAGTGGTTGTAGGGGCCAGCTGTTTATAGCCTAGGGAGCAGCCTGACATGATAAGACATAAATGCCCTTCAATGATATGACTGTTAGGTGGGTAGATATTTTGGGACAGCTGGCGCATAGCACAACAACGGTCGGAATTTTGAGTATCAAATTCCTCAGGGCTATCATGTTCCTCACTGTGTAGGCAATCTACACTGGCAAATTCCTAACTCCTCAGTCAGAACAAATTCCTCAGAGACCAGAAGAACTTCGTATTTGTCACTGAAGAAATTGACTGAACTGTATGAGATTTCCAATGGCTTCACTCGAAGGGATTGGTAGGTGTAGGACTTTGAGTTGAGCATCACATGGAAACTTTTCCTTTGTATTTCCTCGAACCCCTTTAACAGTATGTTGTTTCCTATGACTCAAGAAAGAGAAAATGAAACTACGAAAACAAGAGTCTTCATTCTTCATGTTCCTCGAATGAATACCAAGTCTTCAGGATTACACCAATTTCTTCACTTTCAAAGTCTTCAGAAAGTCTTCAGAATTCCAAAGTCTTCAGTCGAAGAACCTCATTTTTAGGGGTCAACTTTCTCTGTAAATATCAAACTCCTCATATACTTATAGACATCTGTACACTCACAAACGCATCAGTCCCTTAACCTATAAGTCTTCAATACACCAAAATCACCAAGGGGCACTAGATGCACTTACAATCTCCCCCTTTTTGGTGATTGATGACAATATAGGTTAAGCTTTCAATGGGGATAAACATATGAAGGGTAAATATTGAAATTGAGGAATTTGATTGCAAGATATAGAAGAACTCCCCCTGAAGATGTGCATAGTGAGGAATTTGCCTTTGAAGCAATGCACACTTTGAAGAGTAGAATCACGGAGATCTCCCCCTATATCTTGTAATTCATACACGCATTTAACATATAATACAAAGAATTTGAAATGCAAGATGAAATATGGTGACTGATGTAATTCAGCATGCATGCATTAACATTAATGAGGAACAAGCATGCAGAAAAACTCAGCAAAAGTATCAGACCACCATAGAGTTTAAGTTTACAACTCGATCCAGCAAAGTCTTCAAAAGAACGAGAGTTGTAACTTAGAAAAAAATGCCCATATTGGTAGACCCTCTTGAAGACTAACTAAAATTTCTCCCCCTTTGTCATCGAATGACCAAAAGGATCGAAAATGAGGACTAACGCCCCTAAAGAATATCAAGTTGATGGAGGAGTGCCAGTGTTGTTGGGGTCGTTTGTCGTTGTAGGGCCTGCCGCAGTGTCGTCCAAGTCTTCATGCTCGTCGGTGTCGCGAGATGAAGAATATGAGCTGGCCACCAAGGAAGGAACTTTGACCTTCTTGAATTTCTTCGGAGGAGGTGCAGACCAGTCAAAGTTCTCCTTGAGACCCATTTGCTTCAGATCTTCTTCACCATACAGATGTGATAAGACAGCCCAGGTGCGACCGAAAACTTCATGGAGGTAGTAATGGTTTTTCTTCACTGCATTATGTGTAGCAGTCATGTTGTGAAGAATTGAACCAAACTGATGCTTAACCCATTTATGGTAGCGATCCACCTTCTGGTGAAGACTAAGAAGCAGCTCACGGTCAGTCATCACCCTGGGAGCTGTGGCTTGAGGATTTGACTTGGATGCAGCAGAGTCATGAGTGGTAGAGTCATCATTGGTGGAATAAGATGCAGCTTTGCAAAACTGACCATCCAATGGACGAATGCCTTCATCAATGATAATAGGTGCCTTCCCCTTTTCATCAGTTGAGGTAAAAGTCTGCTTGAGGACTTCAATCGGGGGTAGGTAGCTGAGGTGATTCTGAAAATCAGCCTTGTAGTTGAGTGAAGACCTTGTTCTGAGGAATCTCATAATCCAAGGAGCATAAGGCTTCAACTCAAACGGAGAGAGTGCAAAATTTACCAGAGTCCTCATGAAGAAATCATAGTAATTGACAGGAATGCTATGAATGATGTTGAATAGCAGATTCTTCATGATGCCAACTATTTCCTCATCAGATGAGTCATGGCCTTTGATAGGACTCATTGTCCTCATCAGAATGCGATAGACTATTCTGGCACATAGAGTAAGTCCTTCACGAGGAATTTGGTCCTTGGGGCTTGACCGGGCTTCAGAGGCTTCATTAGAACTTGCATGTAATGAGAAGTGAGTTCAGGTTCTTGGTACAGGCAGCGAGCTCCTTCACTGGATGGACTGATGGGCAGGGCGTGAAGTAATTCAGAGGCCGATGCCTTATAATGAGTGTTATCGGTCATCCAGTCCAAGACTCAGGTGTTGATATCTTCAGGATCACCTGTGATGTGCAGTGTCGCATAGAACTGAAGAATAAGTTCTTCATTCCAATCAACAATGTCAGAGCACAAATTGAGGAGGCCTGCGTCATGAAGCACACCGAGGACAGCAGAGAAACAAGGCAATGATTCCATGTCCACGCGAGGAATATGCTCATGGTAGAAGATTTTGTCCTTGTTGAAAAGCAGTGAAGAATAGAAGTTGGCCTGGCTGGCAGTCCAGAAACACTTCTTTCGTGGAATTGTCATGGCAGATATCCTAGCGAAAGGACTTAGTCATAGGGCCATCGCAACTAGGAAGCTTAAAGGGGTTAATCGGGACAAAGGACACGAGAGGTTTATACTGGTTCGGCCCCTTGCGGTGAAGGTAAAAGCCTACGATCCAGTTGTTTGGAATTGCTAGGGTTTCGATGACCAGGGAGCAAATCCGCTATGCCTGTCTCTCGAGTTGTTGTTTGTTGTCCTAAGCCGCCGCCGGGTCGTCCCCTTATATACACGGGTTGACGCCTGGCAGCCTACAGAGTCTCGGCCGGCTCATAAAGCGTGTCCGGCTCGGTGACTTCTTTTATATGCCTTTCTTTACAAGTCTTTCTTTACATACGACGGTTTACAATATTGGGCCTTAAGCCGCCTCTGGGCTTAGGCCTTCTACAAGTCTTCATAGACTATCACCTTGAATATTACTGGGCTTCTTTTGTAACCCGACGTTGGGGTTGACCCGGCCCCTCCTGGGCGGGTCATACCTGGTAGCTATATCCCCAACAACTTCCTCCTTAGACGAGTAGAGTCATAAGGATTGTAGTCGGTGAAGAATACATGCTCGCCAAAGAAGTCATCAACCTTGAATTTTTGCTTCTTTGAGAAGGTATCCTTTGGCTTGGGGTGAGGAGTGTCAATCAATTGCATCACAACCTCAGGGATCTCGATCTCAGGTTCCATAGGCTGAGGAATTTCAGGTCCTTCTTCAGTGGCAGCCTGGGACTTCAATTCTTCATTTACATTTTCTTCAGCACTAGTGGCTGGAATCTCTTCATGGACAAATGGTGTGGCACGAGGTTCTTCAGATCCCATTTGAACTTCAGTGGTTTACAGGTGTCGGTGTACTAGAGTAGGGGTACCCTAGTATCCCGAACTTGTGCACGGGCAGTCGCAGCATCCCGCGGCAAGGCTTGCCGGGTGACCGCCAAGGTCCTCCGTGGTTCCCCTGGAGCCATTCAAGGAGACAAGACCCCGGCAAGAGGAGCTTGCCGGGAAGGCCAACCAAGGCATATCAAAGCCAAGTAGACAAGACCCCGGCAAGAGGAGCTTGCCGGGAAGGCCAACCAAGGCATCTCAAGGAACTTGCCGCGACGCGCCACGCGTCCCGGCAAGGCCCGATGAGCGACAAGCTCCCGGACGCGACAAGACAACCACCGCGGCAAGGCGCTTGCCGCATCAAGCCACCACTCTGTGTCCGCACTCCAGCACATCCACCAACGTGTCGCTCTGGGACCCTTCCAGGCGTACGTGGCGGGAGGCTGTGCAGCCAGCGGGGCGCGGTGACAAGCGGCGCTGACAAGATTGCCATCATGGCGAGCGGTGGCGTCCCTGACGGTCCCTTTTGCACTATTTAGGTGACACAGACGGGCATTTAATGCCCTTGTCCCCTGCCGTCAGGGTTAGGTATGATACACTGTAGCAGGTAGCTGTACCAACCGCAGCACCTTTCCATTTTTACCCTTGTCTACGTTGCCACCTGTGGTGACCCCTTGAGCATATAAAAGCAGGCCCATGCGCAATGTAGAGGGGGGGTCGAAGGAGGAAGAACTCTCAGGCTCGGTCTCGTTAGCTGCTGGAGTGTACTGTAGCACTCCGCGCTCCCGAGCAAGAACTCAATACAGACCACAAAGCAGGAGTAGGGTTTTACGCATCCGTGCGGCCCGAACCTGGGTAAACCGCTCGTGTGCTCCGCCTCGATCCGCTCTTCGTGCGACCCTCGCCCCCGCCGAACCGAAAGGGACTCGGTCCGCCGGTCCCATAGGTGCTCGTGGGTCAGTACCCCGGCATCTTTGGCGCACCAGGTAGGGGGCGTCGAGGTTGTGTGAACCAGATCCGGCGTTCACACGAGCTAGATCTTCATCATCTTCATCGACATGCCGCCGAAGAAGAAGGCTTCGGAGGCGGCTGCTCCGTCCGCGCCGAACCCACCACCGCCGGAGCAAACGGCTGATGGGGCAGACGCCGGTGGAAGAAGGGCGTCGACGAGGGAGCTCACGATGCTGCCAGGTCCAAGGACAAGGCTGCGCTTCCCATCGGCGGCGTAGCCGGCTCCCACAACGACCGGGCGCACTCCAAGACCTCGGCGTCCGTACATGCACCGCGCCCATCTCAGGAGGCGCAGGACCGGCAGCGTCATGGTATTCACGGTACCATGCATTTGCTGGACCAAGATCGAGCTGGTGGATCACGGAGTGCTCAGGACCAGCATGCACGCCAACATGCTGGCACGAGCGAGGCACGGTCGCCTGGACGGGATACTGCTCCTTCTAACATAGTTAGAAGTCCGAGCATATCCCACTCCTCGCACCGTTCGCCACCACCACCCGCCACTGCAGCAGAAGCTTTGGCGTGAGCTCAACTGCTCCTGAACTACCCTCCCACGGCAGATAAGATCAACGACTGGAGGGCCACCATTCAGAGTCTCATCGGCTTCGCCAACGGCGACACTCAATGGCAGCCGAGCATGTCGCAGCCGCGGCAAGTCAGCCAGGCATGAGCCGGTGGCGACAAGACTGGTGGGGGTGCAACCACTGTGCACTCTCCGCCCGGAGGCCAAGATCGCCGACTCGCCAGATCCACCTCGACAGCGACTCCACCGCGTCATCAGATCCACGAGCTCGTCGCGATCAGCGCCAAGAGCTCAGAACGACATTGCCGATGGCCTATCAAAGTGCGCAGCACTTAAGTTACCTGTGGAACCAGGGATCTTTGTGCTCAAGCTGACTCAACCGTCCGTAATGCCATCAACTGGACAGAGCAAGAAGAGGAAGTTGATTTCTGGTGACTATTTTCCGGCAGAGTTTCCCGAAACCGCCGCCAAGAAGGTCCCCAAGATCAACGCCAAGAGCGCTGAGGAGCAGCCTGCTCCGGCAAGCCCTAGGGTTTGTTCTGTTGAAGCACAAACTCCCGACAAGTTTTGCTCCGGCAAGCTTGCCGGGGAACGTCAAGCTCCGGCAGAGCCGCAGGTTCTCGCCGTAGAAGCAGATGTTCCCGCAGCAGCAAATTTGCCTTTAGTCCTTGTTGTCGAGCCACAAGCTCCAGCATGGGCATAGAAGATTGTCCGTTTCCTTCAGACAGGAGAACTTCCCGAAGAGCAAGAAGAAGCGGAAAGAGTAGCCCGGCAGTCAAGTATGTACCAGTTTGTCGACAACACACTGTACAGAAGAAGACTCAACGGTGTGAAATTGAAGTGTATTCACCGGGAAGACGAACAAAAGCTGTTGGCAGAGATACATGGAGGCATATGTGGTCACCACATTGGCGCAAGAGCACTTGCCGGCAAAGTATTCCGGCAAGGTTTCTTTTGGCCGAAAACCCTCCAGGATGCAACTGCACAAGTAACCAAGTGTGAAGCGTGCGAGTTCCATTCCAAGCAGATACACCAACCAGCTCAAGCTCTCCAGACGATCCCTTTATCCTGGCCATTTTCGGTCTGGGGGCTCGATATCCTCGGCCCCTTTCCCCGAGCAATCGGGGGCTTTGAGTACTTGTACATTGCAATCGACAAGTTCACAAAGTGGCCGGAAGTGGAAGCAGTGAGGAAGGTGACAGCACAGTCAGCAGTCAAGTTCTTCAGGTCGATTGTTTACCGCTTCGGGATCCCTAACAGGATAATCACCGACAACGGTACGCAATTTACGAGCCGCACCTTCATGCAGTACATCCAAGATCTTGGCGTCAAGATCTGCTTCGCTTCTGTTGCTCACCCGAGAAGCAACGGTCAAGCGGAGAGGGCAAATGCTGAAGTGCTGCGTGGGCTCAAGACCAGGACTTTTGACAGGCTGCACAAGTGCGGAAGAAACTAGATCGAGGAGCTGCGGGTGGTTCTTTGGTCGATCAGGACGACGCCAAATCGAGCCACTCGCCAGACACCTTTCGCTCTAGTCTATGGAGCAGAGGCAGTTCTCCCCACGGAACTCGTATACGGGTCACCTCGAGTGTTCGCTTATGATGAGCTTGAGCAAGAGCAGCTGCGAAAAGATGACGCGCTGCTCCTTGAGGAAGACCGTCTTTAGGCTGCTGTACGAGCTGCTCGCTACTAGCAAGCTTTGCGCCGCTACCATAGCCGCAAAGTTAACGCCAGAAGTCTCGAGGAAGGTGACCTTGTTCTTCGGCGTGTTCAGTCCGCCAAGAATTCCAACAAGTTGACGCCGAAGTGGGAAGGCCCTTACCGGGTGAAACGAGTCACTAGGCCTGGCGCTGTCCGCCTTGAGACCGAAGATAGCATTCCGGTGAGCAATTCCTGGAACATTGAGCATCTTCGTAAGTTTTACCCGTAAGGCGCGGTTGCCGGAACCCGTTCCGGCAACCACCTTTTGTACAAGTCTTGCCGCTGTTGCATGTAATCCTTTGTACAAAGCCGGGCGCAAACCCCATGCACAAGTAAAGCTCATGTGCCCCGCACATCTTGTCAATTTCATGCTTTCTATTTCTTGCATATGTGATCTGACACTTTGTGCAGCACCTACTCCCCGGTAAGCAATAACGAGCCGTAAGGCTCCGTATCTTTATTTTCTCCTCTTTCTTTTTTCTCAAGGAAAAGAAGGTTCCCTCGCCCACAAGTTTGCCGGGGGGAAAGGAGAAGATAATGGTATGGATCAGGCGTCGTTCAAGAAAGTTTCGCCTTATCGGGAAGCAAACAACAGAAAAGCTAAGTTGCCAAAGCTTGAGCAATCAGATTTTTTAAATTTTTAAGTTATCTCCCTTGAACGACCGCACTTTGTATGGAAAACCTGTGCGCGGAGGAACCAACTCATAGCTAGTCGCGCCCTTACTTTGTTTCGAGTCCGCTCAACAACTTAAGTGAGCTGCGACTAGTTGCGACAAGGTTTCTTGTCGGTAGCGGCACCGCCAGCAGGCTGCTGACGTCCCGCACTCAGCGCTCGCGGCTAAGGTGCCTGCACCGGCAAGTTCCCTAAAAGCATAGAGCAAAAACATACAAAGGGAGGAATCAAGTAAAGGGAATAACATTGCAATCATTACCCAGAATAGAGTTATATTACAAAGTAGCTTGTCGCGGCTCTAATAGATTGTTTTCATAACATGACCAGCAGCGACAAGAAAAGAAGAAAATGGGCGGCCTAGTCTACGCGATCGCCCTCAATCCTCTTGATCCCGCTCACCTTATCCACAATGGGTGCGACAAGGGTCTTGAGCGCCTCCAGATCAGCATCCGGCGGCAGGGTCTTGAGGACGTTGGTGAGGTTGAGGACTGGGTTGCGGAAGGCCACCTTCACCAACACCTTTTGAAGAGCTCCTGCGCAGATCTTGCGCCACTCGTCGGCCAGCTGCTTTGGGATCTTCTCCCGGAGCCGCTGGAGGGCCGTCGCCACGCCTTTGAAGAACAAGGTGAGCTTAGCGCTTGGTTGGAGGTTCTCATCAGAGGGATACCCGAGATCCTCCACCCCGAGCTGCGCCAGCTCCCTGTCGATATCTGCGGCCGCACTCACGAGACCCTCCGTCCAGTGCTCCACTTTCTCCAGCGTCTTGGTCAAAGTGGTTAGCTTCAACTCAAGATCTGCGCTGGAGTCCTTGGCGGCGCTAAGCTCTTTGCCCTTCTCGGCGAGACGAGCCTGCAGCTCTGAGTTGCTCTGGGCGTCCTTCTCTCGCTCACACTTGAGCGCGGCAAGCTCGTCACCACTCGCCTTGAGATCGGCCTCCAGCTGCGCCACCTTCGTCTCCAGCTCCTTCTTGGCGGCCTCGGCAACTGCGCAGCATCCTCTGCTTGCTTAAGGGCTCCGCTGAATTCTTGCTCACGCGCGGCAAGCTCCTCCTCGTGGCTGTCGAGGTTAACTTTCCGCTGCGCCAGCTCGCCCTCCTGCGCAAACAGCTTCTCAGCGGCAAGCCACTGTTGCTCTTCAACTTCGGCCTTCTCAAAGAAGAATGCCTTCTGCTCTTCGGCGAGTTGCTCCCGCTCCTCTGCCAGGGACCGGAGAGCTTGCTGGTTGAGACCCCGGAGCTCCTCCGCGCGCTTCTCGATGTCCGCTCCCGCCTTCGCGACAAGCGCCTCGCGGGATTCCAGCTTGGCTTGCCGCGCGCGGTAGAGCGACAACAGCTTCCGCAGCAGCCGCTCCTCCTCAGGCTCGCCGCTGCTGCTGCTCGGCACGTCAACTAGCGTCAGCCCAGCGGAGGAGAGCACCTCTCCGTCGAAGCTCTCTCCCTCGACCGGCGCCCTGGAGCTTGACGCCCAGGGGAGGTTGATGAAGATGCCATCGCCGGCCTTCAAGTAGACGCCTTGCTGGGGCTCTTCGGAGCCTGGCGCTGCGGTAGCGGCGGACGGGTCGGCGGTCGACGTAGCGCCTGGCGCTCTTGCGGCCTCAGGGCCGTCCAGCTGCTGCGGCGGCAGCTTTGGCGGCCTCGTCGCCGGCGGGATCATTAGCGCCGGCTGCTTCTTCAGTGGCAGCGGCGTCGTCGGCAGCAACTTCGGTCTCCATCAGCTCCGCAGCAGATGGGTCTGATTGCCGGAAAAGTGAGAAAAGTCAAACAAATACCCAAAAAGAAGAAGAACCCAAGGGAAGCTTTGAAGAGAAGATTACCTGTACTGGGTTCGGCAGTCCTAGTCTCCGCCGCCGGGGGGACGCTGGTGCTGTCCCCTGCCGGAGAACTCCCCCTTGCCGGAGGACTCTCCCTTGGCATTTCGGGGGCGGTCTCCGGGCGCTCCTGGTGGGGCTGCTCTGCGCCTACACAAACCAACAGTCAGATGTCAGTAAAGAAAGAGTATCCATGCGCGCCCAACAGCGGAAAGCGAACCATATACTTACGCTGGGGGCTGCTCTGGAGAACAGTTGCCGGGTCCGGCAAGGTGGTCTCGGGCGCACCTCCTGCTGTCGCGGTGGGTTCGTCCTCGATGACAATCACCGGGACCTTGGCTCTCTTTGCTGCTCTCTGGGCCAGAGTCCTGAAAAGGAACAAGTTCAGAGTAAAGCAAATGAGATACAAGACAAAACAGCAAGAATTGAAGAACTACAAGTACAACAAGAGAAGCTTACTCTTCTTCTTCTTCCTCGTCGGAGCTGAACGCGGAGAAGTCGAAGTCCGGCCCACGTCCACCGCGAGGAGGTGGAGGAATAGTTTCCCTTGGCCGCTTGGCGGGAACAGTAGCGGTGGCCTGAGACGACCCCGCTCCAGTTGCCGCAGCAGCATGAGGTGCTCCCGCAGCAACAGTGCTTGCCGCGGTGGAGCGCGTCACGCGGCGCGGCGACTGTTCACTCTCCTGCCGCCCCGCTATGTCCCCGGCCTTGCGGAGACGCCTTCTTGGTGGGGATGGAGGCTCTGCTTGCGGTGAGCTGCCTGAAGATGAGGAGGACGAGGAGTTGATTTCCAGCGAGCCGCTCATATCCTTGGCGGGCTCGCTTGGCTCGACGTCATGCCCGGCAAGCTCTTTCTCGCCGGCGGGCTCCCCTCGCTCGGCACGGCTTGCCGCCTCTGCTGCCTCTGCCTCCTCCACGGTGAATCCAAATTCGCCCGCGGCTGCAGCTGCCGCCGCCTCTTCCAGCCTAGTGGCGATGCGTGTCATCTCCGCATCGGTGGTGTCGCGGGTGAGGCTATCCTTTTCGTCGGAGCGGACCGGCACTTCTACCAAGCCGTCAAAGAACTTCTGCACAACGTCGTCTGCAGGCTCTTGCCAAGTTGGGACAATTCCATGCGAATCGCACAGCGGCATCATTGCACGGATGCGGTCGAGCGCGGAGTTGTTGCACAGCGGAACGACACCCTTCGGCAACCTGAACACTTCGGGATGTTAAGGGTCGTACTTGAACAGCTCCTGGAGCATCGCGTTGAGTTCCAGAACAGTGAAGTTGAAGTTGAGGCCCGGACGCAGCCTCATGATATCCGCCGCATTCTTGAATTCCCAGGTGGGTCTCCCCCGTTCCTGCAGGGGGGCGATGCGGCGGCGAAGAAAATATGCGCCAACGGCGCCTACAGTGAGCCCGGCAAGCCTGAGGCATAGGATCCGGGTGACGGCAATCTTAAGCCTATCATCTTCCGGGGCCACGTCACTCCAATCGCTGCTGCGTGCTACTGGGGCTTGGCGCCGGGCGGTAAACGGCTGCGGGTTCTCCTCGACAATCCAGCACCAGTCTGCTCTCCATTCCTCCCACTTGCCGCGGAACTCTCCCTCCAGATAAGTGTCCTTCTTGCCGGCCCTCGAGATCCAGGCGATTCCGCCGGATAAAGGCTCTCCTCTCTCTACTCGGGGCATAAAGAAGTGGCGAAAAAGGGCTACACTGGGATGGACTCCAACAAAGTTTTCGCAGAGATGTGCGAAAACTGCCATGGTCAGAACGGCATTGGGGGTGAAGTCAAGGAGGTGGAATCCGTAGGTGTTCATGCTATCGCAGAAAAACTCAGAGAAGGGCGGGCAGAGCCCGCAGTAGAAGAACAAGGCGAAGAAAGGATATCCGTTTGGAGCCATTTTCCAAGCGACGGCTGGAAGTACCTTCGTGCGCGGATGCGCTCGCGTCTCCGTCGACTAGAAGAGATAGTAATCCTCCCTCAGCTCCCTCACGGCAAGCTTGGGGGGAAGATTGCCCACTCCTTTCGCAGCGCCACAAGCCGCTGCGCCTCGGTCGACTTCACAACCTTCCCCTTGTCGGCTCTCGGAGCCATGGCGGAAGTGGTGGAGGAGGTCGACGGCGTTGGTGGTGCTGGTGGCGATGGGGGGCGGGGCACTGCTTTCTTTCAGCTTTGGGAAGACGAGGGAGCGGCGGAGGCTTCCAAGATTGGAGTAGCAACCGGCGAATGGGCGAACTGCCCCTGTTTCCCCTGCTTATAAGGAGGGAGAGGGCGAACGTTCCGCATTTCCGAATAAAGAAACCACCCACGATCTCTTCCACGACGCCGCATTCAACGCGTGCCGTTCGGGGAGGGCGCGGTGGATACAGGGAGAGATACGGCGTAACCCAGGCCGCGCGTGCCCATGCCCTGTTTTGGGCCTGGCCCAACAGCGCTCGGCACCGTGTATGGCCCAGGCCCGGGGGCTCCTATCGGTGTACTAGAGTAGGGGTACCCTAGTATCCCGAACTTGTGCACGGGCAGTCGTAGCATCCCGCGGCAAGGCTTGCCGGGTGACCGCCAAGGTCCTCCATGGTTCCCTTGGAGCCATTCAAGGAGACAAGACTCCGGCAAGAGGAGCTTGCCGGGAAGGCCAACCAAGGCATATCAAAGCCAAGGAGACAAGACCCCGGCAAGAGGAGCTTGCCGGGAAGGCCAACCAAGGCATCTCAAGGAACTTGCCGCGACGCGCCACGCGTCCCGGCAAGGCCCGATGAGCGACAAGCTCCCGGACGCGACAAGACAACCACCGCGGCAAGGCGCTTACCGCGGCAAGCCACCACTCTGTGTCCGTGCTCCAGCACATCCACCAACGTGTCGCTCTGGGACCCTTCCAGGCGTACGTGGCGAGAGGCTGTGAAGCCAGCGGTGCGCGGTGGCAAGCGGCGCTGACAAGATTGCCATCGTGGCGAGCGGTGGCGTCCCTGACGGTCCCTTTTGCACTATTTAGGCGACACACACGGGCATTTAATGCCCTTGTCCCCTGCCGTCAGGGTTAGGTATGATACACTGTAGCAGGTAGCTGTACCAACCGCAGCACCTTTCCATTTTTACCCTTGTCTACGTTGCCACCTGTCGGTGACCCCTTGAGCATATAAAAGGAGGCCCGTGCGCAACGTAGAGGGGGGGTCGATGGAGGAAGAACTCTCAGGCTCAGTCTCGTTAGCTGCTGGAGTGTACTGTAGCACTCCGCGCTCCCGAGCAAGAACTCAATACAGACCACAAAGCAGGAGTAGGGTTTTACGCATCCGTGCGGCCCGAACCTGGGTAAACCGCTCGTGTGCTCCGCCTCGATCCGCTCTTCATGCAACCCTCGCCCCCGCCGAACCGAAAGGGACTCGGTCCGCCGGTCCCATAGGTGCTCGTGCGTTAGTACCCCGGCAACAGGGGACTGAGGAATTTGTTGAAGGGGTGTGAACAGAGGAGAATTGGGGTGCTGACTTTCCCAAAAGGCATCGTTCATCACTAGAGTTGTGCATCCAATGTCCACATCTTCTTCTTCATCCATTTCTTCAACGCCGGCCTCTTCAGCAGTGAACTGAGGCATGGGCGATGAGATAATAGGGGTTGAAGGGATTTCATCCACTTCAATTTCTTCATCCAACTGCTCTGACGAAGCAGTAGAAGGAATGTCATCATCTGATCCACTTGGGGTCACGTATTCTTCATCAAAAGGAACAAGGTCCTGTGATGGCATGGATGAGACAGGAACAACATCAATTGGATTCTCATAGGAACTTGTGAGTGGCTTCATTTTCTTCGAAGCTGTAGAATTTGATGCAGTTGATGCCTTCCTTTTGTTCACAGTTGCACGCTCTGCATCCTTGATCTTCTTCGCATCTGATGCACATGGAAGGATAGGAGTTGCTGTAGGCGCAGGAGGAGCGAAGGAATTTGGTCCAAGATCTTCAGGCACAACTGATGCAGTTGCCCTGACTTCTTCATTTTCTTCAGCCGCAACACTAGAGGTTGCCCTGGCAATTTCTTCAGCGACTGGAGTGCAGTCATCAGCCCTGGAATTAGCATTTTCTTTAGCAACCTGAGTGTCATCAGTGGTGTTGGCATTTTCTTCAGTAGGCTGAGCAGATACTGCAGCCTGAGGAATTTCTTGTTGCGTTTGGGCAGCCATAGTGGAGGTGAAGTTTTCAGCAAGTCTCACAAAACGAACTTTGGCTCCCAGCCAATCAGCGTGGTATGCGTCAAATTTATCACTGAGTTTCTTGATCTCAGATTGAATAATGACAAGTTCTTCAGTTGTCATAGATACAACGTTTTTCTTTAGAAGCGCTCCTTTTTGTACTGCACTTTCTTGATCTGCCTGGCCTTTTCAAATTTCCATTTCTCTTCCTGAATGAAGTGAGTCAACATATGACTTTGGCCAAGAGTTAACTTGAAATCGGGCATGGGAGTGTTGGGGTCCTTGTGCCAGAGATCAATGTACTCAAGGATCAATTTTGGATCCAAAAGCAGAGGCACACTTGTGCCTTTGGCTCTAGCGGCCCTAACTTGCCTGTCCCTGATGATTTCAGCAAGTTCTTCATCATCAGCTTCGTCTTCATCAGACGACACTTGAAAAGCGACATGCTTCTTTTGAGGACTTGGTCGAGAGCCTCGTCTAGCAGTTGCCTTGGTCTTCAGCAGAGTGGGGCCAGTTGAAGAATGCAGTGGAGCTGAAGAACTTGCAGAGACGCCTGAGGAAATAGAGATGCGTGTTGTCCTTTGGCATGAGGCAAGATCCGCAGGTGCTGAGGACTTTGACGGAGGAGCTGAGGACTTTGGAGGAGCTGGTGTGGGTTGAGGAATTGGTCGTGAGGGCTTTGAAGAAACTGACTGTGAGGGCATTGCTGAGGAACTTGGCCGTGAGGGCATTTGGGTAGAAGAACTTTTTGGCTTATGAGCCGGCCTCTTTGGCATTGCCTTCTTGGGCTTACTTGCAGAGGCCTCAGCAGTGGCAGCAGCAGCAGAGTCTTCATTGAATTTCCTCATTGCTTCCTTAGCAACTCTGGCAAGCTTGGCCTGGCGCTTGGCCCATTCATCAGGATAATCCTCACCACGCTTGAGGCTGGTGGGATCAGCTTCTTGTCCAGGTGCCAAAGGAGGTCTTGGGCATGGAGGATTAAGTGTGAATTTCTTCATATACTTGGGAGTAACATATCTGTACTCCCTCCATTCTCGTTCCCATCTCCTTTCTATTCTTTGTATGCACACCTTGCGCTGATTTTTGTCCTCCTTGCCATGTTTGGCCTCATGAGGAGTGCAATAATCCTTGTAGATATCCTCAGGGATTTCAAACGCAGTGTTGACCTCAGGCCTCCTTCCTCCCTTTTGTGGTTTCTTGCCATCTGCCATTTTCTTCAGCTGAGGATTTTGAACGATTGAGTTCTCTGAAGAGGTATGCAACTTTTCTTTGAGGAACGCTGCAAATGAGTTAAGTTGATGAGAACCTAGTGATTCAGTAGCGGACATGTGTACCTGTGAACATAGTATAGGTGCGAGGAATTTGGAGAGGTCATATGCATTCTCAGAAATTTTCGCAAAAAGAACAAGTTTGAGGAAATTGACCAGATGAGTCTTGAAGAATTTCACTAAGAGTTCTTTGACTTAGGTTCTAGAGTTGTACAGATTTGAAAATCCACACAATTGAGGAATCTTGTAGAAAAATGTTGCTTAGCGAAACAGATCAAGAATAGATGATATGTGAGGTGTTTAGTGTGTGAAGAGTTGAGGAATAAACACCTTATGAAGATTTGAAGAAAACATCAGAATCAACAAGGGAAGTAAAAGTAACTTTTAATTACCCTTGACAAAGAACACGACGAAGTAGGAAGTGTAGATTTGAAGCTCGTCGGTTCAGATCTTCCATGCCCTAACTTGGCTGAGGAAGGCAGCTTCGGCGGTGGCGGAATGAATAAATCCGCGTCCGGCATGAGTACGGCGGCGACGAGGTCGAGGCAATGAAGCTCTTCCTCCCCGGCAACGATGGAAGTAGCGACGGTGCCAGGGTTGAGGAGCTCAAGCGAGGGAGTGGGGTCGAGCGGAGTAAAAGTGAAGTGAGGAAGGGAGAGGGGTATTTATAGCCTAAGTGAAAAAACCGCTCGCCCGAGGAAATAGGACGAATTTGCCCCTGACCTTTCTCATTTGCTTGACCTGTGTCACCCATGTATAGAGAGGTGACCATCATGCGAGATCGTGGGTGAATAGATGAACATCGCATAGAATGCAGAACGGTTTGAGCGGCAAAGCCGAAAATTTTGCTAAGATAGGTTTTAAAGTTTCGTTCGCAATTTCTTCAGCTGACAAGGACACAGTGAAGACTTCGAATGAGATTCAAATAGAACGCACATGAAGAATTTTTGAATAGACTTGGTTGAGTTTAGCATAGAGGGGGAAAGGGTCTGATCACATTCACTTAGCAGAAGGAGCAACTAGAATAAATAGCAATAAGTGAATGTTGTAGAGGACATAAACTCATATATATATAGCCAATGAAGAAAAACGATGGAAATGGTGAAGACAATGCAAGTTGAAAAACAACTGAGGAATTTCAAAGAAGTGAGGAAAAACTCAATTGAAGATTTTCAACATTTTGTGGTGGCGTGACCCACCATATAAGAATGATGATTTCAAACACCGCATACAATTGTCGTAGGGTTCTGAGAATCAAATTCTTGATTAATTTCTTCACACTTAGAGTGTTATTCTTCATTGATTGAATAAAAACGTTTCTTCATGTGTTGCACATCTAAGTCATCAATTTTACATAAGTGTTAGGATGAGTGTCCTTTTCAAAAACATTCGAAGATTCTAGGATATTTAGCTCACACCGCAACTTGCTAAATATCTTCTCATCCAAGGGCTTAGTGAAGATATCGGCTAGCTGTTCTTCAGTATTCACATGCTCAATAGAGATGTCACCCTTCAACACATGATCACGAAGAAAATGATGATGAATCTGAATGTGCTTTGTCTTCGAGTGCTGAACTGGGTTATGAGCAATCTTGATGGCACTCTCATTGTCCTAGTAGAGAGGCACATTCTTCATGTTGACGTCGTAGTCCTTGAGTGTTTGCTTCATCCATAGTAGTTGAGCACAGCAAGAACCAGCAGCAATATACTCAGCTTCAGCAGTAGATAGTGATATGCAGTTCTGTTTCTTCGAGGACCAACAAACCAAAGATCATCCGAGGAAATGGCATGTGCCAGATGTTGACTTGCGGTCCACATGATCACCAGCATAGTCAGAGTCTGAATATCCAATGAGATCAAAAGCCGAGCCCTTGGGGTACCATAATCCAAGTGTTGGTGTGTGCGCTAGATATCGAAGAATATGCTTCACAGCCTTATGGTGTGATTCCTTCGGTGTAGCTTGAAATCGGGCACACATGCAAACACTAAGCATAATATCTAGCCTAGATGCACATAAATACAATAAAGAACAAATCATGGAGCGGTATACCTTTTGATCGAAGTCAATACCATTTTCATCAGTGCATAGATGACCATTTGTGGGCATATGGATTTTGACTCCTTTGCAATCTTGCATGCCGAATTTCCTCAGTACATCCTTGAGGTATTTCTCCTGAGATATGAATATGTCATTGCACTGTTGACGAATCTGAAGACCTAAGAAGAATTTCAATTCTCCTATCATAGACATTTGATATTATTCACTCATCATATAGGCCAATTCATTACTGTAACGTTGGTCAGTACAGCCGAAAATGATATCATCAACATAAATTTGGCACACAAACAATTCACCATCATAAGATTTAGTGAAAAGAGTTGGGTCAAGTGAACCGGGTTTCAAGCCTTTCTTCATGAGGAATTCCTTCAAAGTGTCATACCACGCCCGTGGGGCTTGCTTGAGGCCATAGAGGGCCTTATTGAGTCTTAAGACTTTGTCAGGATGCTTTGGATCTTCAAAACCTGGGGGTTGAGCAACATATACTTCTTCCTCAATCTTACCATTGAGGAATGCACTTTTCACATCCATTTGATATAAGATGATATCATGATGGTTAGCATAAGCAAGTAATATGTGAATAGCTTCAAGTCTAGCAATAGGTGCAAAAGTTTCATCGAAATCAATTCCTTTAACTTGTGTGTAGCCTTGAGCTACAGGTCGTGCCTTGTTCCTCACCACAAGGCCATTTTCATCTTGCTTGTTGCGGTAGATCCATTTTGCGCCGATGATATTGTGCTTGCGAGGATCTGGACGTTTAACCAGTTTCCATTCGTTGTTGAGCTCGAATTGATGTAATTCATCTTGCATAGCTTGAATCCACTCAGGCTCCAGAAATGCTTCATCTACCTTAGTGGGCTCTGGGATAGAGATGAAAGCAAAGTGCCCACAAAAGTTAGATAAATGTGAAGCTCTTGAGCATGTGAGAGGACCTAGAATGTTGATGTCACTGATGATTTTCTCAATTTGCACTTCATTTGCAATGTGAGGATGAGCGGGTGGTCATTGAGGAATTTGATCAGCATTTTCTTCAGCACCATTTTCCTCAGGTGCATCAGCATGACGTTCTTCATTTTCTGGAATGACTTCTTCAGCAAATTCTTCAGTAGGAATGACATCCTCAGTAGCCTTGAACTTAATAGATTCCTCAGGAGGTATTTCATCTGCCACAGGAGGTAGGTGCTCTCTTTGCGAGCCATGAGTTTCATCGAACCACACATTTACAGTTTCAACAACCTTGTGATGACAGGTGTTGAAGACTCTGTAGGTGTGTGAGTCCTTACCATAACCGACCATAAAACCTTCATGTGCTTTCGGTGCAAATTGTTGACACCAGATTTTGGCATGGTAGAAAACATAATTAAGAAGGCCTCAAATGGACAAGTGCTCAAAGTGAGAAAGTTTCGTATCGTCCAAAGGAGAAACTTTCATATTTGGGCCATAGCCATCCGGTCTCATCTCTAAGGCCGAAGTTGTGTTTGAAGTACTCAAATTTTATATTCAGAACACTATTTGGCCTATTACACCCCCAAGATGGCCTCATATGAGAAACATTCCTACACGGATTGTCTTCGTCCATTGAAACGGTTGATTTTGATATAAAAAACGTCTTAATCCGAGGTCGTATGCAAAAGTTACAGCCAGTACAAGACGCTGCTACACTGGATGGCCGGACACTCCGGGGACAACCATCCGGGTTTTGATTTTCTCTGTGGATGGCCAGACACTCTAGGTTTGTTCGTCCGGGTTTTGAATTTCGCTGCTGCAGACTTCGAAAAATAGCCGAAAACTCTCTCAAGATGGCATAATTTTGAGGACTGCGACATGTTTCATCAAATAATTAAATCGGCCATTGATAAAGGACGATTGAAATTTGTTGAGACACCAAGAGATGACCAGTCTATTCCGATTGGTCCCGATGGCAGAAAGTTTTTGCATCGGCTGCTTCAAGCCGATCAACTTAAAGAGTAGGTAAAAACTGCAGGTGATGAGACCAAGCTTTCAAGTAAAGAAGTTATTGAAGAGCATAATGAACATAATCTTGAGGGCGAGAGTTCCATCGAAGCTACAATGGAGACGCCAAGGACTGGGGGCAGCAAGCAAATCCAATGATCGACGAAAGAAAACCAAAAGAAAACAAAGGCTGAAATAAGCGCAAATGTAAGAGATCAAAAATCTCCTTCGCTGAACTATTGGATAAATATCAAAAGAAGAGTGAAGAGAAGAATACTTATCGGCCAAATCATGCAAAGAAACCAAGATCACCCCCAAGGCGCAAATATGAGGATTGGTATTGGCAAAGTGAGAATTTCAATGCAACATATTAATATCATTATTTTGGGCCGCCAATGCCAACGCCGTGGATGCCTCCCTATGCTCATGTAGATTCATATCCATCACGGGACAGGTACGATACAAGGGCACATTCTCCATCTTATTTTAAACCATCTCACCAATATTATGCAGATCCGAGAAGATCAACATTTGAACAATCACATGTTAAAGACCGTTTCAATCATAAGGAATCGGTCCATAGCTCAAGGAAGAAGAAAGAGGTGGTCAACCAAGTTTACCGTGTTAAAAGAGATGGTCGTAAGAGTGCAACTCCAAATTTGATCTCAAATGAAAAAGAGCCAATTAAAGTGTTGACATTGGCTACAAAAGGAAAAGAAGTGAAGCAACCAATTCATAAAAATCAAAGTTCCAAATCTGAATAAAAGAAGTTGAGGGTGCACAAGGCCAAAAAGGAATTGCCATTGGTCAAAACAGAATCACAGCCGAGATGCCCGCTCGGCATATCGTATTGGCAAAAGAAGAAATTACAAAAACTTAGTGCACAAGAACTTGAAGAAAGGAGCGTGGCATGGGTTCCCAAGAGGATCAGTCAAAATAAAAGTGATGTGCAACCTTCTATTGCAACAAATGTTATGAAAGTGAAGAAAGAGAAGAATGAAAGCAACAAACAATTAAGCCGAAGGTGCGCATCACAATATCAAAATCTTCGGATAGCACATCATCCATATTCTTCAACCATACCATTCATGCCTTTGCCATGGAACTCATCCATATGTATGATCAATTACCCTCCATGGATTTATTTTGATCCATGGATGCAACATAATTTTCTATATCATGACAGGGTATTACCAAATCACTATACATTTGGTTAGTTACATTTTTGTTGCTAATATAAAGGGGCCGAAATATTTTATTGCTATTTCATTTGTTTATTTCAGATATACATACTTTGGTGGGTGAATTCTACATGGACCTCATAGTAATGGCCGATATTTATCTATCGCCCTAAGAATATGTCAAAGCATGGCCGATGTAGTATCCTAACATCGTCCTTACTTCAATTGGAGACCAAAACAAAGTACATGTTCATTGATATTGTCCTAGTCTTTCTAGTACCATGGAGGTTATTTTTTATGGTTAAAATTGTAGCGATGGCCAAGGTGTTGGTATTGTTTATATATCTCCTTATGGTGCTATTTTGTGAAGCCTCATGCCGCTTAAAATATTTATGCACAAATGATCAAAGCTGAATATGCATTGTCATTCGGATTGGAGCTTTGCCTTGCTATAGGTGCTATACATATTGAGGCTTCCGGTGATTCGTTGTTAGTAGTGCAACAAATATCCGCGGATTATCAATGTTTTGATGAACCACTTATAGTTTATCTTTTGGTATGTCTAGATGCAAGATTTACCTTGGGTTGCTTTAAAATTGTTCATATATCTAGACATGACAATTCGAAAGGGTTGGCACAGCAAGCATCCAACTACTATGTTAACCATGATGTATTGCATTTCTATCAATAGCCGATGCTAGGTCTTGTCAACATAGGTAAGGCCGAACCGAAGCCCACCGCTTCGGCCACTAATGAAACTTTTATGCAGGCAAAGTAAGTATTAGAGGAAGTTCATTCTTGATTATCTGCAAAATCCTCGCTAAAGGGTGAACAATATGGTTCGGAGGATGGTTTTGATCTATGGAACCTTATCACCGGATTGTTATAAAAGTTGAGAAGTTTTCACCCAAGTTTGCATCGAAAGGTTCAAACAAGCAATGACCGATATATACTTATCACCCTAAGTACATGCAAATGGCCGATGGAGTGTTGACATCGTCCTTAGAACAAGCTACGCAGAAGTTATTTTTCAGCACAGAAGCTTTGCCGAAAAACAGGGGGCATGTGTTGACACCAGATTTTGGCATGGTAGAAAACATAATTAAGAAGGCCTCAAATGGACAAGTGCTCAAAGTGAGAAAGTTTCGTATCGTCAAAAAGAGAAACTTTCATATTTGGGCCATAGCCATCCAGACTCATATCTAAGGCCGAAGTTGTGTTTGAAGTACTCAAATTTTATATTCAGAACACTATTCGGCCTATTACGCCCCCAAGATGGCCTCATATGAGAAACATTCCTACACGGATTGTCTTCGTCTTGTTGAAACGGTCGATTTTGATATGAAAAACGTCTTAATCCGAGGTCGTATGCAAAAGTTACAGCCAGTACAAGATGCTGCTGACTGGATGGCCGGACACTCCGGAGACAACCATCCGGGTTTTGATTTTCTCTGTGGATGGCCGGACACTCTGGGTTTGTTCGTCCGGGTTTTGAATTTCGCTTCTGCAGACTTCGGAAAACAGTCGAAAACTCTCTGAAGATGGCCTCAGATCAAAAAATGTTCAACATGAAAGTTGTTCGTCTCGTCGAAACGGTCAAGATTGCTTTTGGGCTCGTTTCCATCCGAGGTCGTTTACTACCCCAAACATGGCCCGCAAGATGCAGCCAGATTTTACCGAACAGTTTTGGAAAGTTCGGACCAAACAAATCCGAATTGGACTAGGGTTTTGGACGTGAATTGAAGACTTTTCCTTGCACGGGAAGTCCAGCCGCCTCTTATATACTTAAGGGGTGACGGCCGATTGAACAACACACAATCGATCAAATCATCTACCACTTTTTACCTTTACCTTTATCTCTCTCTCTTGTTCTTCTTCTTCTCGTTCTTCATTCGTTCTTCATTTGCAGGGCGGCGAACCTCGAGGCCCTAGGGGCGATCAGGTCGACCTAGGGCAGCCCATAGCCGTTGTGTGCCCTGATGGAGTCCCTCCCGGGCGTGTGGGGTTTCGGGTCTACAGAAGCACCCGTCGGATTGTCTTGCGTACCGTGCTTCCGGCGGGTCTCCTTCGACGTGAGCTGCGGTGCATCACCCTCGGCGTTGGAGGTACACGGTGACGTGTTCGTGTGCGAACACGCTTTTTTGGCGACTCCGCTGGGGAACGAAGCTTTGAACGGTCTCCAGCCCGTTCTTGCTACGAAGAGATCGTCATCTAGGGTTTGCAATCTACAAAGGTAATATAAATACCCAATTCCCTACTGTAGATGCAAATAATTCATATGGTGTTACTAGATCGTTCAATGAGTATACTCTATCGGCCAGCCCTAGTCTGTTCAATCATGCATCTAATTACGTGCATAGGCCGATTCAAAGTAATTTACATGCTTCAACTTTTTATGATACTAGTAACATGCATCATATGTATCCCAACTCTCATGCATCGGCAACCCCACAAATTGTTATGCCGATGAACAACATGGTGAGTTTGGTTAATAAATTTGAAACACCTCATGTTAGGATTTCCAATGCCATGCAAGAAAGTGTTTCACCCTTTTATTCATCGGCAAGTAATGTGCAATATACTAATCCAACCATGCCGATGAAAGAGAGAATTGGCCATGCTACTACTAGCTATTCGGCCAGTTATTCCCAACCGTCATATGCTACACCTCAAGACAATAATTTTTTAGCACCATACACAACTGTAGATGTTCATAATTCGGCTTCCGACCTTCCTGGTCATAGCCGAATGAATGTAAATTTTACAGGAGCGGTTGTGCCCAATATTGTAGAAGATGAGGTAGTGGTGGCTTCATTGAAGTGTTTAGCCCAAAATAAGAGGATTAGTGCTCTTTTCCTTGAACAACATGAAAAGGGGCTATTTCCCGATTATGCCGCAATAAAAGCTAGAGTTTTGCAAGAAGATGAATCTTTGCCAATTGATAAAATTGGCGAGCAAAAATATGGTTTTACAACAATGCATATGCCTTCACCTAGTACTACATCATATTATACACCCCCACTATTGCAAAATTTCGGCAACAACCATGTGTCATTGCTGAAAGAATCTAAAAGCATTGGGGGCAATCATATCCGGAGTGGGCTGAAATTGAGAAAAAGCTTAAAGCCAACTTTGCCGCTCGCCGTCAGAAACAAATAGAAAAAGAATTGGCTTAGATAAAAGAAGGTTTGCCAATTGGTAGTATCAATGAAAATAAGGATGATTCGGAACTTGAAAGTGCTTCGGTTGAAAAAGCCGAATCAAGTAGTATATATTCCGAATCCATCAAATCCAAAGAGGCAAGCATTATTGAGAAAGGGCATGGCAAGCATAGCAAAACAACTGTGCTTGATATTTCTGAAGTTAATGGAACCTACTTCCTGCCCTATGAGTTCTGTGCCGTAGAAATTAACAAGCCTCAAGGACAAGAGCAAGTGGCCAAACAAAGTTCGGCTGATAAGGATCTTCAAGGTAATGATTCATGGAATAAAGAAAAACATGATGAAGAGGCGTTGGGGAGCCACCCAAACATGAAGCAAGATATTGTTCAAGCCACACCACTATCATGCTCTCCCAACATATTTGAAGAGGTATGTTTAGCAAGTAATTTACCTATTTTCAGATTTGGTCAAAACTTTATTGTTGATGCATCCATCAGAAAAATCCTCTTAAGTAATTTTGAAAGACCAATGAAGAAGGGTAATTTACTTGTTAGCAATAAAATTGTTATGGAACATATCGGTCAACCCATTGCGCCATTTATAAAGACCGATAATGACTTATTGTTACAGCCAAAGCTTTCCCCATTGCTTTATATAAGGTTCATATCTAGTTGGGTAGCTTTGCTTATTTCGTACTTGGCTTGCACTTGGTCTCAACTGAGACATGTATGTTCTAAATATCTTCGTTTCAGAAATTTAAAGCCAAGGTTAAATTCTATTGAGAAAACCGATGCTAATATAATATCTTATCGGAAGACATCGGAGATAGAGTGGAAAACACAATGCATATCCGAATGGGGTGATGCGAAATCTGAACCGTTCGTTTGCTTAACTCCAAAGCCGTTCTCACAAGAAGATCGGATATAAAATAAAAAAATTACCTTCAATTCCAATATGTGTGATCAAATCTTTGATTTGTTGTTGAGAAATAATTATATTAGAATTCTTGATCACCATGTTGAGCCATCTGTCCAGGGACGAATGTATTGTAAGTTGCATGATTCGTCCAAGCATAATTTTGAGGATTGCGACATGTTTCGTCAAATAATTAAATCGGCCATTGATAAAGGACGATTGAAATTTGTTGAGACACCAAGAGATGACTAGTCTATTCCGATTGGTCCCGATGGCAAAAAGTTTTTGCATCGACTGCTTCAAGCCGATCAACTTAAAGAGAAGGTAAAAACTGCAGGTGATGAGACCAAGCTTTCAAGTAAAGAAGTTGTTGAAGAGCATAATGAACATAATCTTGAGGGCGAGAGTTCCATCGAAGCTACAATGGAGACGCCAAGGACTGGGGGGCAGCAAGCAAATCCAATGATCGACGAAAGCAAACCAAAAGAAAACAAAGGCCGAAATAAGCGCAAGTGTAAGAGATCAAAAATCTCCTTCGCTGAACTATTGGATAAATATCAAAAGAAGAGTGAAGAGAAGAATACTTATCGGCCAAATCATGCAAAGAAACCAAGATCACCCCCAAGGCGCAAATATGAGGATTGGTATTGGCAAAGTGAGAATTTCAATGCAACATATTCATATCATTATTTTGGGCCGCCAATGCCAATGTCGTGGATGCCTCCCTATGCTCATGTAGATTCATATCCATCACGGGACAGGTACGATACAAGGGCACATTCTCCATCTTATTTTAAACCATCTCACCAATATTATGTAGCTCCGAGAAGATCAACATTTGAACAATCACGTGTTAAAGACCGTTTCAATCATAAGGAATCGGTCCAGAGCTCAAGGAATAAGAAAGAGGTGGTCAACCAAGTTTACCGTGTTAAAAGAGATGGTTGTAAGAGTGCAACTCCAAATTTGATCTCAAATGAAAAAGAGCCAATTAAAGTGTTGACATTGGCTACAAAAGGCAAAGAAGTGAAGCAACCAATTGATAAAAATCAAAGTGCCAAATCTGAAGAAAAGAAGTTGAGGGTGCACAAGGCCAAAAAGGAATTGCCATTGGTCAAAACAGAATCACAGTCGAGATGCCCGCTTGGCTTATCGTATTGGCAAAAGAAGAAATTACAAAAACTTAGTGCACAAGAACTTGAAGAAAGGAGCATGGCATGGGTTCCCAAGAGGAGCAGTCAAAATAAAAATGATGTGCAACCTTCTATTGCAACAACTGTTACAAAAGTGAAGAAAGAGAAGAATGAAAGCAACAAACAATTAAACCGAAGGTGCGCATCACAATATCAAAATCTTCGGTTAGCACATCATCCATATTCTTCAACCATACCATTCATGCCTTTGCCATGGAATTCATCCATAGGTATGATCAATTACCCTCCATGGATTTATTTTGATCCATGGATGCAACATAATTTTCTATATCATGACAGGGTATTACCAAATCACTATACATTTGGTTAGTTACATTTTTGTTGCTAATACAAAGGGGCCGAAATATTTTATTGCTATTTCATTTGTTTATTTCGGCTATACATACTTTGGTGGGTGAACTCTACATGGACCTCATGGTAATGGTCGATATTTATCTATCGCCCTAAGAATATGTCAAAGCATGGCCGATGTAGTATCCTAACATCGTCCTTAGTTCATGTAACATCCCAAATTTTCAATCTGGAATGTTATGCATTAGATCATCATGCATATCATATCATATTTTCTTGCATTTTGATCGATCCTAGAAATTTCATGCAACTCAAGGACCTTCGAAGAGAGTTGGAGATTTCATTATTTTCATATTTGAGAGTTTTCTCAAATTTGAAAAGAGGATTATTTGATTTATTTATTTCATCTTCAATAATTTTTCCGATATCAAAAATATAAGAGAGGGAATAATATGACTTCCCCAAATTTAGGAAAAATGAAGATTTAATGAATAAGTCAAATTTTGGTTGCCGGAGTTTATTTGCATTTCTTTTGGATAGGGAAAAATGCGCGCTTTCGAAAATTGCATTTTAGGCCCGAAGAAAAGTTCATTTTGTTCGACTCATTTTTAGGAGTCGGGGAAAATTTACTTTAGATTTTTTTGAGTTCGTTTAGATTTTCTTTTCTATGTTTTTCTGCGCGCGAAACCGATTAAAAAAAATCTTGCAGCGCCCTGGGCCAAGGCCCAGCCAGCAGCCGGCCGGCCAGGCCATCGCCCGCGCCGCGCGCGCCAGGCGCCAGGAGGCTGCCGCTGCCGCCCCTTTTGGAGTCCTAGTAGGACTTTAGTCCTACTCCGTTTCCTCTTTTTCTTTCCTATTCCTACTCTATTTCTTGTCCCCTACCCCAAGAAACCCCCTCCCCTCACCAATATAAATACCCCTCTACCCCCGCCCCCCTCTCCTCACATCAAAAACCCAAGCCTCTCTCCTCCTAAGCCGCAGCAAGCAGCAGCGCGCAGCCCCAAGCCGCCGCCGCCCTTAGCCGCCGCCTAGTAGCCGCCGCCGCCCGGAGCCTGCCTCCCGAGGTAGCCGCACCTTTCTTTTTCTTCCCCGGTCCGGTTTTTCCTAAAAGAACCGTTCCGTTTTCTCTCCTATTCTTTTGTTTTTTCTTTCGGTTTTCTTCCGAAACCCTAGATCAGTTTTCCGTTTCTTCTTCGGTTTCCTTTCCAAAAACCCTAGATCGGTTTTCGTTCTTCTATCGGACCGTTCGTCCCAACGAACGTGATCACCGATTGTTCCCGGTTAACGACATCCATTCGTTTAACCGTTCGTCTCTTTCTTTTCGTCGGATTTATTCTGCGATCGCGATCTCCGATCCGATCTTCGTTCTAGTCTTTCTTCTCGCTCGTTTATCGGAATCAGGTGATTCAAACGCCTGGAGTTTCATTTCGAAACCGCCGTTCCGTCTAATCAACTTAAACAAGTTTTTGCCCCGGTAAAATTTGACCTAGTTTCAACTTGCTAGAACCGAGTTGTTTTCTTCCGCCGTTTGTTTTCCGTTTCTTTGTTCGGTTCGTTCTTTCTTTGCAACCGGAGTTCTTAAGTTGAACTTTCTGGTTCGTTCTCTTGTTCGAGTTTTACCTGTGCATTAGATGAGTACTTATTGTATGCTTGTTGTTTGTCTGTGATAGATCACCCGGATTGCGCCGCTTGTTACTTCGAAACCCTAGGTCTCGCGGATCATCAGCAAGGCAAGTAACACTTTGATCATACCTTCTAACAACCCATGTTTTATTGCATTAGATCAATCCTCACACATTGCATGATTAGGATCTAATTAAATTGTGGGATGGGAAGTAGATGAGGTAGTACCTATTACTATTTATTATAAAACCTTTGGGAGTTACTTCTACGTTTGCTTATTATGCCATGCTATGCTAGTAGACGTGGATTGGGTGAGTGATATCCATGACAGATGTGAGTTGTTAATTAATGGTTTATCTAAGGTGGCAACTTAAACACACATCTGGGTGGATTGAGGCACCTGGGTATTCCAGGACTTGCCTGTTTTCTTTTGGACCGCCACCCAGGCTCAAAGGGATCATGAGACTATTCATACTAGAAACTTCCGTGTGCAGCCACAAGCTATTATGGGCTCTAGCATAGTTGACTAAGTTGTGCGAACTCTTAACAGTGGTAGACTAGCAGATGTAGGGGATGTAGGTGGTACGGTCTTACCCGATCGTAAGGTGCTAGCGTTTCTGAAAGACTATGTCTCGGTCATCCGTCTTCTCAAACACCCTGTAGTGCGAGAAACCAAATGGAGGCGATCGAGTCTTGTGGGGAAAAGTGCGCAAACCTCTGCAGAGTGTACAAACTAATCATGATTAGCCGTGTCCCCGGTCATGGACATCTTGAGTATCTAGTACTTGAATATCATGTGAATCTCAACATGTTACTTCTAATTATTGTTGTTGGGTCTTAATTATTCACTTAATTGGGATCGGAATGCTGTCAACCATTCTCGATGTTTAACAACCACCATGATAGTTAAATAAATTTATTCCTTTGCAGTAGGGAAAAATTGGCTTTACGCAAAAACTGTAACCATAGAGCTTTCCACCAGCCATATATGCATGTAGTATAGCGGTTTTCATTCCATTACTCTCTATGTGTTACTTTGCCAGCATATTCCATGTGCTGACCCGTTTTCGGGCTGCAACTTCTCATGTTGCAGACTTTTCAGACGACGAGTAAGGTGCTTTTAGGTCGTGGTTCTATACTCAGTGATGCCATTGGAGTTGATGGACCCATTTATCTTCCGAGTCTTCCGCTGTTATCGACACTAGATGGCCTTAAGCCATATTTATTGTAATAAGTTCTCTTTGAGACAACGATGTAATAAGTGTGTGATTGCCACTGCTATAAATCCTTCGATGTACTGTGTGGTGTCAGCATTACTGATCCAGGGATGACACCTGAGCACAGAGCGCTTGATCCATTCGGGTCGGGTCGCGACAGAGATGGTATCAGAGCACACGCTGACTGTAGGACACGACCACTAAGTTAAAGCCATAGATCACCATTCTCTTCTCATTTTCTAACTCCTCATCTTTTCTACCCTTTTAGGATGACGCACGCGAAGATTAAGTACGCTCAACCAGATGAAGGCACACCATTTGGATTTCACCTGAAGGAAGTCACCAAGTACCTGAACATTGGATTACCAAGCTTCACGGGAACCTTCAACGCCACTCTGCCTGAAGAGGAGTGCTGGAAGATTCAAGCTCACGTTCCGGGAAGAACATTCGCGCCAATCACAAAGCCTATAGATAGTGTTTTCAATGCACCAACCTGGAGTCTGGGAAGGAGCATGGCAGCCCATATCACCATAGGACGCATTGGAGAAGTATACCAAGGAGACCTCAAGGACACTATCTACCAGATTTGCGGACGCCGAGATGAACAATGGGAGTTAGTCAGCACCAAGAAGGATAGATCCATTGCATCTTTCATCCAGGAGTTAAACCAGCACATTCAACGCCACGAGAACCAGATGTGCAATGATATGATAGAGTTGAAGAATGCGAAGGCAAGGATCATCGAGCTAGAAGGAGAACTGAAGTCTACACGCAAGGACTACATGGACGAGATCGTAGCTCTAGCAAGACACAATGGCGATCTTAAGCAGGAGATTGAAGAACTCAAGAGGAAGTTAGCATCCATGGAGGAAGACGAGTACGTCGCATGTCCGGACAACTACATCATCATCGACGACACCGATTCGGATCCAAGTGAACCCGACTTTGAAGACGAAGCTGGAGCAGATATCATGGAGTCTTCCACCGGTTCAAATTTCTAGATGACCACCAAATAGTAGTAGTATTCCCCCATGTAAACATTATAGTCAAGCACTTTTGCGATAGCTTTAGATCGTTTGTAAGCCCTTGTTTGATTGATTGAAGTGATTTTGTGTGCTTTTGCCTCATGTGCATATGGGTAGTGTTTTCCCTTTAGACCTCACTCTATTCTCAATTCTCGTCTTTTCTAAACCCTCAGATGCCTCCGAGACGTGACAATGGATTTCCACCGGAGCTCACTCAGTTGATCCAGCAACAGAATCAATTGATGCAGATGTTAGTCCAGAACCAGCAGAACAACAACAACCCACCACCACCACCACCTGTTGACCACTTAGCCCGTTTCCTTAGGCTGAATCCGCCAGTGTTTTCTAGTAGCACCGAGCCGATAGTAGCAGACGATTGGCTCCGCAAGATAGGAAGGGAGTTGACCACTGCAGGATGCACGGATGGTGAGAAAGTGAAGTTTGCCGCACATCAGCTTGACGGACCCGCGGCAGCATGGTGGGAGAATTTCACAGCCACTTACCCAGTTGACACTGTCACATGGGATCAGTTTCAGCAAGCTTTCCGCACTGCCCATGTTTCAGCAGGAGCTATGGCCATAAAGAAGCGTGAGTTTCGCAACTTACGCCAAGGAGGAAGAACAGTTGGCTAGTACGTTGACGATTTCAGCAAGTTAGCACGTTATGCCCCAGATGACGTTGCTACGGATGCAGCTAAGCAGGAGAAGTTTCTGGAAGGATTGAATGATGAGCTAAGCATGCAGTTGATGGTAGCGAGTTTCAACAACTACCATGAGTTGGTAGATCGTGCCATCATGATTGAAGGGAAGCAACAGCAGATTGAGAACCGCAAGAGGAAATATGGACAGGGGAAGTATAACTCTGGAGCCCAACAGAAGCCCCGTTTTGCCCCTAAACCGGGATTTCAGTTTCAGCACACCCATGGAGGAGGTAGCTCGCACAACCATAATGGCCACAAGAATGGTAATGGGAATGGAGGAAGCAACGGCCAGAACCGGACCACCCCATCCACCCCAGCCAAAAAGGACTTGAGCCACGTCACTTGCTATAAGTGTTCGAAGCCAGGGCATTATGCAAATGAATGTCCTGAAGGCCAGAATGGAAATGGCAATGGAAGCTCTGGGAAGAAGCCGAACCCTTTCAATAGGGGACAGGTGAACCACATTAGTGTGGAGGAGGTTGAAGATCAGCCCGATGCAATAATAGGTAAGTTTTTGGTTAAGTCATTTACTGCACTCGTTCTTTTTGATACTGGTGCATCGCATTCATACATATCAAGGGGATTTGTGGAAAAGTATAGCCTGCCCACTAGGATTCTTAAAACACCTATGCTAGTAAGCTCACCAGGAGCAGAGTACATGGCCAGACAAGGATGTTTTCAAGTGCCATTAAGTATAGGAAGGCATGTTTTCCCAACGGATTTAATTATTCTGGAATCCCAAGGTCTGGATGTGATTCTTGGTATGGATTGGCTGTCGATGTATGGAGGAAACATCGATTGCGCCAGTAAGACAATTTTGCTTACCACACCAGAAGGAAGAAGGATCAAGTATGTATCCCGGCATGTGCCAAACAGGACACAAGTAAATTCCTTATCAGGAGTTGTGCAGGAGGAAGTACCAGTGGTAAAGGATTTTCCTGATGTATTTCCTGAGGAATTACCAGGCATGCCACTGGATAGAGACATTGAGTTTTTGATTGAGTTATTGCCAGGCACTGGGCCAATATCAAAGAGACCATATAGGATGCCAGCAAAGGATTTGGTGGAAATTAAGAACCAGATTAAGGAGTTATTGGATAAAGGTTACATTCGCCCAAGTTCTTCGCCTTGGGGATCACCCGTACTTCTAGTGGAAAAGAAGGATGGATCATTAAAGATGGTTGTAGATTATCGGGGACTGAATGAAGTAACCATCAAGAATAAGTACCCACTGTCAATGATCAATGATCTGTTTGATTGGTTGCAAGGAGCTAAAGTGTTTTCCAAGATCGATTTGCGATCAGGGTACCATTAATTGAAGATTCGAGAGCAGGACATACCTAAGACAGCATTCACCACAAGATATGGACTGTATGAGTATACCGTTATGTCATTTGGATTGACTAACGCACCTGCCTATTTTATGAACCTGATGAACAAAGTGTTTATGGAGTTTTTGGATAAGTTCGTCGTAGTGTTCATTGATGACATCCTGGTTTATTCAAAGAATGAAGAGGAGCATAAGGAACATTTGCGTTTGGTTTTGGAGAAACTAAGGGAACATCAGTTATACGCCAAATTCAGCAAATGTGAGTTTTGGTTGAGGGAAGTTGGATTCCTCGGACACGTTATATCCGGAGAAGGTATAGCAGTTGACCCCACAAAGGTTGAGACCGTAACCGAATGGGAAGCACCAACAACAGTTGGAGAGATCCGGAGTTTTCTTGGACTCGCAGGATACTACCGGAGATTCATTGAGAATTTCTCAAAGATTGCAAGGCCTATGACTGAATTGTTGAAGAAGGATACTAAGTTCAAATGGACTGAGGAGTGTGAGGCTAGTTTCCAGGAGTTGAAGAGACGTTTGGTCACTTCACCAGTATTGATTTTGCCAGATCAGACCAAGGATTATGAGGTGTATTGCGATGCTTCACATCGAGGACTTGGAGCAGTGCTTATGCAGGAAGGAAGAGTTGTTTCGTATGCTTCACGACAACTGAAGCCTCATGAGTTGAATTATGCCACGCATGATTTGGAGTTAGCAGCTGTAGTGCATGCACTGAAAACGTGGAGACATTTCCTCATTGGAAATCATTGTGAGGTGTACACGGATCACCAGAGTTTGAAGTACATTTTCACTCAGAAGGAGTTGAACCTCCGACAAAGGAGATGGTTGGAGCTCATCAAGGATTATGACATGAGATTGCATTACCATCCCGGAAAAGCTAATGTAGTAGCTGATGCATTGAGCCGTAAGAGCCATGTCAACACCCTAGTGACGGTAGAAGTACCAAAGGAGTTAGCAGGAAACCTTCGTGAGCTATGTTTGGAAATAGTTCCGAGAGGCTATGTAGCAGCATTGGAGATTCAGTCAACATTGATGGATAAGATCAGAGAAGCTCAGAAATCTGACAAGGAGATTGCTACTATACAAGAGAAATTGAGCGAAGGAAAAGCAAAGGGATTTCGTGAGGATGAGCACGATACCTTATGGTTTGAGGACCGTGTTTATGTGCCCAATGACCCGGAGATCAGGAAGTTGATTTTGCAGGAGGCACATGATTCACCATATTCGATTCACCCAGGGAATACCAAGATGTATTTGGATTTAAAGGAAACATTCTGATGGACCAGAATGAAGAAGGATATTGCAGCATATGTAGCAGTTTGTGACGTTTGTCAGAGAGTAAAGGCAGAGCATCAGAAGCCAGCAGGATTGTTACAACCATTGCCGATACCCGAATGGAAGTGGGATAAGATAGGCATGGATTTTATCACAGGACTACCCAGGACAAAAACAGGATATGACTCGATATGGGTAGTAGTTGATCGTTTGACGAAGGTAGCACATTTTATTCCAGTTAAGACCACTTACACCAGTGCTAAGTTGGCAAAGATATACATGACTAGGATCATTTTTTTGCATGGAGTTCCGAGGAGTATCGTATCAAATAGAGGAACCCAATTTACTTCAAAGTTTTGGAATCAGTTGCATGAGACTTTAGGAAACAGACTAGAGTTCAGCACAGCTTTTCACCCGCAGACAGATGGACAGACCAAGAGAGTCAATCAGATTTTGGAAGATATGCTGAGAGCTTGTGCACTAGATTATGGATCTAGCTGGGACGATAACTTGCCGTATGCGGAGTTTTTTTATAACAACAGTTACCAAACCAGTTTAAAGATGGCACCTTTCGAAGCTTTATACGGAAGGAGGTGCAGGACACCGTTGTCATGGGACGAAGTTGGAGACCGTCAATTCTTTGGACCAGATTTGATTAAGGAGTCTGAACGGAAAGTTAAGTTGATTCGCGATAGGCTCAAGGTAGCCCAGTCCAGGCAGAAGAGCTACGCAGACTCTAAACACAAGGAGACAGTTTACGAAACCGGAGACAGAGTTTATCTTCGAGTATCCCCACTTTGAGGAGTTAAGCGCTTTGGAGTTAAGGGAAAATTAGCACCGCGTTTCATTGGACCATATAAGATCTTGAACGTATGGGAGAAGTCGCTTATAAGTTGGAATTACCAGAGGGACTGTCAAGAGTTCATGACGTATTCCATGTTTCTCAGTTGAAGAAATGTCATGCCGAGATGGCGGAGGTACCGCTAAGAGATACCGTGCCACTCGAAGCGATTCAGTTGAAGGACGACTTAACGTATGAGGAGAAGCCAGTCAAGATTCTCGATTATGCCAGCAGAGTTACTCGCAGCAAGGTTATCAAATTTTGCAAAGTTCAGTGGAACCACCACTCAGAGGATGAAGCCACCTGGGAAAGAGAAGAAGATTTGCTCAAGGACCACCCTCACCTATTTTCTAGCCAACCCGAATCTCGAGGGCGAGATTCATCTTAAGGGGGGTAGGTTTGTAACATCCCAAATTTTCAATCTGGAATGTTATGCATTAGATCATCATGCATATCATATTTTCTTGCATTTTGGTCGATCCTAGAAATTTCATGCAAATCAAGGACCTTCGGAGAGAGTTGGAGATTTCGTTATTTTCATATTTGAGAGTTTTCTCAAATTTGAAAAGAGAATCATTTGATTTATTTATTTCATCTTCAATAATTTTTCCGATATCAAAAATATAAGAGAGGGAATAATATGACTTTCCCAAATTTAGGAAAAATGAAGATTTAATGAATAAGTCAAATTTTGGTTGCCGGAGTTTATTTGCATTTCTTTTGGATAGGGAAAAATGCGCGCTTTCGAAAATTGCATTTTAGGCCCGGAGAAAAGTTCATTTTGTTCGACTCATTTTTAGGAGTCGGGGAAAATTTACTTTAGATTTTTTTGAGTTCGTTTAGATTTTCTTTTCTGTGTTTTTTTGCGCGCGAAACCGATTAAAAAAAATCTTGCAGCGCCCTGGGCCAAGGCCCAGCCAGCAGCCGGCCGGCCAGGCCATCGCCCGCGCCGCGCGCGCCAGGCGCCAGGAGGCCGCCGCCGCCGCCCCTTTTGGGGTCCTAGTAGGACTTTAGTCCTACACCGTTTCCTCTTTTTCTTTCCTATTCCTACTCTATTTCTTGTCCCCTACCACAAGAAACCCCCTCCCCTCACCAATATAAATACCCCTCTACCCCCCCCCTCTCCTCACATCAAAAACCCAAGCCTCTCTCCTCCTAAGCCGCAGCAAGCAGCACGCGCAGCCCCAAGCCGCCGCCGCCCTTAGCCGCCACCGCCTAGCCGCCGCCGCCTAGTAGCCGCTGCCGCCCGGAGCCCGCCTCCCGAGGTAGTCGCGCCTTTCTTTTTCTTCCCAGGTCCGGTTTTTCCTAAAAGAACCGTTCCGTTTTCTCTCCTATTCTTTTCTTTTTACTTCCGGATTTTGTTTCGGTTTTCTTCCGAAACCCTAGATCGGTTTTCCGTTTCTTCTTCGGTTTCTTTTCCGAAAACCCTAGATCGGTTTTCGTTCTTCTATCGGACCGTTCGTCCCAATGAACGTGATCACCGATTGTTCCCGGTTAACGACGTCCATTCGTTTAACCGTTCGTCTCTTTCTTTTCGTCGGATTTATTCCGCGATCGCGATCTCAGATCCGATCTTCGTTCTATTCTTTCTTCTCGCTCGTTTATCGGAATCAGGTGATTCAAATGCCTGGAGTTTCGTTTCGAAACCGCCGTTCCGTCTAATCAACTTAAACAAGTTTTTGCCCCGGTAAAATTTGACCTAGTTTCAACTTGCTAGAACCGAGTTGTTTTCTTCTGCCGTTTGTTTTCCGTTTCTTTGTTTGGTTCATTCTTTCTTTGCAACCGGAGTTCTTAAGTTGAACTTTCTGGTTCGTTCTCTTGTTCGAGTTTTACCTGTGCATTAGATGAGTACTTATTGTATGCTTGTTGTTTGTCTGCGATAGATCACCCGGATTGCGCCGCTTGTTACTTCGAAACCCTAGGTCTCGCGGATCATCAGCAAGGCAAGTAACACTTTGATCATACCTTTTCTACAACCCATGTTTTATTGCATTAGATCAACCTCACACATTGCATGATTAGGATCTAATTAAATTGTGGGATGGGAAGTAGATGAGGTAGTACCTATTACCTGTTTATTATGAAACCTTTGGGAGTTACTTCTACGTTTGCTTTTATGCCATGCTATGCTAGTACACGTGGATTGGGTGAGTGATATCCATGACAGATGTGAGTATTGTTAATTAATGTTTTATCTAAGGTGGCAACTTAAATACACATCTGGGTGGATTGAGGCACCTGATGTCTATCAGGACTTGCCTGTTTTTATTTTGGACCGCCACCCAGGCTCAAAGGGATCATAAGATCTTTCATGCTAGAAACTTCCGTGTGCAGCCACAAGCCATTATGGGCTCTGGCATAGTTGACTAAGTTGTGCGAACTCTTACAGTGGTAGACTAGCAGATGTAGGGGATGTAGGTGTACCGGTCTACCCGATCGTAAGGTGCTAGCGTTTCTGAAAGACTATGTCTCGGTCATCCGTCTTCTCAAACACCCTGTAGTGCGAGAAACCAAACGGAGGCGATCGAGTCTTGTGGGGAAAAGTGCGCAAACCTCTGCAGAGTGTACAAACTAATCATGATTAGCCATGTCCCCGGTCATGGACATCTTGAGTATCTAGTACTTGAATATCATGTGAATCTCAACATGTTACTTCTAATTATTGTTGTTGGGTCTTAATTATTCACTTAATTGGGATCGGAATGCTGTCAACCATTCTCGATGTTTAACAACCACCATGATAGTTAAATAAATTTATTCCTTTGCAGTAGGGAAAAATTGGCTTTACGCAAAAATTGTAACCATAGAGCTTTCCACCAGCCATATATGAATGTAGTATAGTGGTTTTCATTCCATTACTCTCTATGTGTTACTTTGCCAGCATATTCCATGTGCTGACCCGTTTTCGGGCTGCAACTTCTCATGTTGCAGACTTTTCAGACGATGAGTAAGGTGCTTTTAGGTCATGGTTCTATACTCAGTGATGCCGTTGGAGTTGATGGACCCATTTATCTTCCGAGTCTTCCGCTGTTATCGACACTAGATGGCCTTAAGCCATATTTATTGTAATAAGTTCTCTTTGAGACAACGATGTAAATAAGTGTGTGATTGCCACTCTGCTATAAATCCTTCGATGTACTATGTGGTGTCAGCATTACTAATCCAGGGATGACACCTGAGCACAGAGCGCTTGATCCATTCAGGTCGGGTCGCGATAGTTCAATTGGAGACCAAAACAAAGTACATGTTCATTGATATTGTCCTAGTCTTTCTAGTACCATGGAGGTTATTTTTTATGGTTACAATTGTAGCAATTGCCAAGGTGTTGGTATTGTTTATATATCTCCTTATGGTGCTATTTTGTGAAGCCTCATGCCGCTTAAAATATTTATGCACAAATGATCAAAGCCAAATATGCATTGTCATTCGGATTGGAGCTTTGCCTTGCTATAGGTGCTATACATATTGAGGCTTCCGGTGATTCGTTGTTAGTAGTGCAACAAATATCCGAGGATTATCAATGTTTTGACGAACCACTTATAGTTTATCTTTTGGTATGTCTAGATGCAATATTTACTTTGGGTTGCTTTAAAATTGTTCATATATCTAGACATGACAATTCGAAAGAGTTGGCACAGCAAGCATCCGGCTACTATGTTGTTGTATTGCATTTCTATCAATAGCCGATGCTAGGTCTTGTCAACATAGGTAAGTTCGAACCGAAGCCCACCGCTTCGTCCACTAATGAAACTTTTATGCAGGCAAAGTAAGTATTAGAGGAAGTTCATTCTTGATTACCTGCAAAATCCTCGCTAAAGGGTGAACAATATGGTTCGGAGGATGGTTTTGATCTATGGAACCTTATCACCGGATTGTTATAAAAGTTGAGAAGTTTTCACCCAAGTTTGCATCGAAAGGTTCAAACAAGCAATGACCGATATATACTTATCACCCTAAGTACATGCAAATGGCCGATGGAGTGTTGACATCGTCCTTAGAACAAGCTATGCAGAAGTTATTTTTCGGCACACAAGCTTTACCGAAAAACAGGGGGCATGTGTTGACACCAGATTTTGGCATGGTAGAAAACATAATTAAGAAGGCCTCAAATGGACAAGTGCTCAAAGTGAGAATGTTTCGTATCGTCAAAAGGAGAAACTTTCATATTTGGGCCATAGCCATCCCGTCTCATCTCTAAGGCCGAAGTTGTGTTTGAAGTACTCAAATTTTATATTCAGAACACTATTCAGCCTATTACGCCCCCAAGATGGCCTCATATGAGAAACGTTCCTACACGGATTGTCTTCATCTCGTTGAAACGGTCGATTTTGATATAAAAATGTCTTAATCCGAGGTCGTATGCAAAAGTTATAGCCAGTACAAGACGCTGCTGCACTGGATGGCTGGACACTCCAGGGACAACCATCCGGGTTTTGATTTTCTCTGTGGATGGCCGGACACTCTGGGTTTGTTCGTCCGGGTTTTGAATTTCGCTGCTGCAGACTTCGGAAAATAGCCGAAAACTCTCTCAAGATGGCCTCAGATCAAAAAATGTTCAACATGAAAGTTGTTCGTCTCGTCGAAACGGTCAAGATTGCTTTTGGGCTCGTTTCCATCCGAGGTCGTTTACTACCCCAAACATGGCCCGCAAGATGCAGCCAGATTTTACCGAACAGTTTTGGAAAGTTCGGACCAAACAAATCCGAATTGGACTAGGGTTTTGGACGTGAATTGAAGCCTTTTCCTTGCACGGGAAGTCCAGCCGCCTCTTATATACTTAAGGGGTGACGGCCGATTGAACAACACACAATCGATCAAATCATCTACCACTTTTTACCTTTACCTTTATCTCTCTCCCTTGTGCTTCTTCTTCTCGTTCTTCGTTCGTTCTTCGTTTGCAGGGCGGTGAACCTCGAGGCCCTAGGGGCGATCAGGTCGACCTAGGACAGCCCATAACCGCCGCGTGTCCTGACGGGGTCCCTCCCGGGTATGTGGGGTTTCGGGTCTACAAAAGCACCCGCCGAATTGTCTTGCGTACCACGCTTTCGGCGGGTCTCCTTCGACGTGAGATGCGGTGCATCACCCTCGGCGTTGGATGTACACGGTGACGTGTTCGTGTGCGAACACAAATTTAGAACTGTGATGAGGATCTCTAGTCCAACATTTAGCATCGAAGACTTTAAAATAACTCACATTGGGTTTCTTGTCAGTGAGGAGTTCATATGCAGTCTTCTTGAAGAATTTGTGAATATATACCCTATTGATAATGTGGCACGCAGTGTCAACTGCCTCAGGCCAAAAGCGAGGAGGCGTCTTGTACTCATCAAGCATGGTGCGGGCCATCTCAACAAGAGTCCTGTTCTTGCGCTCTACGAAGCCATTTTGCTGAGGAGTATACGGAACAGATAACTCATGAGTAATACCAAGTTTACCAAGATAGTCATCAAGACCAGTGTTCCTGAACTCAGTTCCATTATCACTTCTGATGTGCTTGATCTTCACACTAAAGTTGGTTGAAGCCCTTGATGAAAATCGTTTGAAGACTTCCTGCACTTCAGTTTTGTAAGTGACGATATGAACTCATGTCTATCGACAATAATCATCAACAATGACAAAGCCATATAAGGATGCAATGTTAGTAAATGTGGCATAGTGAGTAGGGCCAAAGAGATCCATGTGAAGTAAATGTGGCATAGTCTTCGCTGGATGCTTGGCCTTGGTCATCTTTCCAGCTTCACAGGCTCTGCATAAGTGATCCTTGAGGAATTTGACATTTTCAATGCCAATGACATGCTTCTTCTTCGCGAGCGTGTGCAAATTCCTCATGCCAGCTTGACCAAGTCATCGATGCCATAGCCATCCTTCTGAAGCTTTTGCAAGTAGACATGTAGCAGGTTGTGGTCCTGTAGAGAAATCAACAATATACAAATCTCCTCTCCTAAAGCCTTCAAAGACTTTGGAATTGCCAGCTTCCATGATCACAACACAACGATACTTGCCAAAGACAACAACCATATCAAGATCACAAAGCATTGAGACAGACATGAGGTTGAACCCTAAGGACTCGACAAGCATGACTTTGTCCATGTGTCGATCCTTTGAGATTGCAACCTTACCTAGACCCAATACCTTGCTTTTGCCTTTCTCATCGTAGGTGATATGCTTCAGATGTGATGGAGATAAAGCAGTGTCCATCAATAAGCTCTTGTCACCATTCATGTGATTTGTACATCCACTATCGAGGACCCACTCAGTGGCTTTGGGTTGATCATCCTGCTGATGAATTAGTGCAGCTTACGAATTCATATACTTCATTAGTGAAGAATATGGTATTAATTTCATCAGATCAATTTCATCAAGCAATAAAATAGATAAAGCAGTATGAGGACGTGAGAAATGAAAATTCATTTCTTCATGATTAGCTTGCGTCCTTTCAAGCACGTTCAGGTCTCCAGAAAATTCTTCACACGATTAAGTTCGTCTGGAGACCTGACCCTGCATAAGAGATTAGTTCTTTTTCTTCACCACCCACATCTGAAGGGGTGGCAAAGAGTTCATCGTTCTGCGAGCTCCATAAGAGAAAGGTGGGATAGATGCCAATCCACTTCGTTTCACATAAGAGGGATTAGGGTAAGCATAAGAGTAAGCAGAGAAATTCTTCGAGGACTTATGAACATAATGATTTGAAGAATAATGCACATATCCATAATCCTTAGATCTTCCCTGCGAAACAGACGGGTTAGCACGATGATGTTCATATGAGGACTTTGAACCTTTTGAGGAAGTTGATCCATGTTAGGAGTTTGGTCCGTATGAGGACTTGGATCCATATGAAGAATTTGGTCCATATGAAGAATTTGATTTGGGGTTCCTATTCTTCACAGGTGGTGTCATGATGACATTCACCTGAAGATTTTCAAGGCACCTTTTGGGAACCCATATTTTCTTCATAGGAGGACCGTTCCTGCAGTTAGTGCCAACATATCTAGCAAATACTTCACCATTCTGATTTTTGAACAGTTTATAGTTGGAGTCAATTGACTCATCAGAAGAATATGAAGATTCACACGTAAAGCCAGATAAAGTAGATGGATCCATTGAAGGTCCCTTTGCAGCAACCCATGAGGTTTTGGGATACTGCTCAGGTTTCCAGTAGGTCCCATCAGCATTGATTTTCCTCTCAAAGGCAATACCCTCTTTCCTAGGGTTCCTGTTGAGGATCTGCTTTTTAAGCACGTCAAAAAGAGCCTAATGCCCTTTGAGGCTTTTGTAGATGCCTGTCATATACAATTCCTTCAGCCCTGCATCATCAGTGATACTAGTAATGTCCTTAGATGAGGAATTAGTTATAGCAGAGGCAGTTGAAGAATTTTCAGCAATGGAAGTATTTGAGCATTCAGGTGAAGAATTAGCTGTTTCACGTTCAATGTACTTCAAACATGGAGGGATCATGCTGAGTATTTGAGCATTCCTGAGTAGCGTTGATCTATTGAGTAAGAAATGGATCATGCTCCTTCTGAAGATCTTCATAACTCACTCTTAACTGCTCAAGATCTTGCTTTCTTTGAAGAAATTCATAAGAAAGCTTCTCATGATCAGATAGGAGAGTGTTATGATGACCTTGAAGATTGTCAAACTTGGACTGAAGTCTCTGAAGATTTTCAGTCAAAATTTTAGTGCGATCCATTTCCTCGCCCAACATATCGTCGCTTTTATCTAGCATGTTTTGAACATTTTCAAGAGCCTTTTGTAGTTTCACAGCAATCTTAGCAAGTTTAGAATAGCTGGGTTTGAGGTTTTCATCAGATTCATCCTCACTAGATTCAGAGGAGGGATATTTGAGTACCTTTGAGCCTTTTTCCATGAAGCAATAGGTGGGAGCGTAGTCCTCATCGCCGTCATCAGTAGTGTTGGGGAGGTCCTTTTCTTCAGAGTTGAAGATGGACTTGCTGACGAATGCGGTAGCGAGGGCTAGGCTCGCCACACCAGAGTCTGAATCCTCATATTCCTCCTCTTTCTCATTTTCCTTAGGTTCAGCCTCAGAGTCCATTTCCTTCCCAATGAACGCCTGAGCCTTCTTGGAGCTTCTCTTCTTATGACATGAGGACCTTGAAGGTTTTGATGACGAGGACTTTGAAGATTTCTTCTTATTCTTTGAATCATCAGAACTGTAATCCTTGTAATTCTTCTTCTTTGATCCCTTTTCCCACTGAGGACAATCTTGAATGTAGTGTCCAGACTTCTTGCATTTGTGGCAGAGTCTCTTCTTGTAATCATGGGATGAGGAATTTGTTCTCACGTCACCACCTCTTGAGAATTTAACAAAGCGACCACATCTTGAGAACTTTTGGAACTTCCTTATGAGCATAGCTAGCTCCTGGCTCAGTTCTTCAGGGTCACCAAGGCTGCTGTCAGAATGTTCACCTTCAGATTCAGACACTACCTTGGCCTTCAGACCCGTGATCTACCATAGCTTGGTTCATAGAGATCCGTCTTCTCAGCAAGCTGGAACTCATGAGTGTTTAGTCTCTCAAGGATATCGGCGGGATCAAGTGACTTATAGTCTCCATGTTCTTGTATCATCAATGACAAGGTATCAAATGAGGAATCAAGCGATCTCAGCAATTTCTTCACCACCTCATGGGCGGTGATATCAGCGGCACCAAGTGCTTGAAGCTCATTTGAGATGTCAGTGAGGCGATCGAACGTTTGCTGAACATTTTCATTGTCGAGTCTTTTGAAGTAGTTGAAGAGATTTCGAAAAACGTCAACTCGAGAGTCGCGCTGTGTTGAGACTCCCTCATTGACCTTGGACAGCCTGTCCCAGATAAGATTAGTTGTCTCTAAAGCACTCACTCTGCCATACTGCCCTTTGCTCAGATGGCCACATATGATATTCTTCGCCTGAGAGGTGAGTTGCTTGAATCTCTTCACATCAGCAGCGTTGATGGTGGGAGTGACAGAGGGAACACCATTCTCCACAACGTACCAGAGATCGTTATCAATTGCCTCAAAATGCATGCGCATCTTATTCTTCCAGTAGGGGTAGTCCGTCCCATTGAAGGTAGGACACCCAGCAGAAACCTTGATCATACCTGCGGTCGACATAACTAAAACTCCAGGCAGTTAAACCAAAATCATACAGAACAAGGGAGTACCTTGCTCTGATACCAATTGAAAGTGCGTTATATCGACTAGAGGGGGTGAATAGGTGATTTTTATGAATTCTTCACTGAGGAGTTTCAGGGTGAGGAAATTCCTGAGTGAAGAACTACTTGCAGCGGAATAAGTACTCAGAAGTAAACATAACAGAGCATGAGCATGGTCTTCATGAAGAAATGAAAACAAACACAGAGTACAGAAAGCGTAAACACAGGATAACAGAGGATAAGACAAACAAACTGAAGAAATTGAACTGAGGAAATAGAGAAAGTCTTCAGTCAAATTCTTCAAACAGATATGAACGAGCACACAACACAGATAAGAGGAAATGGAAGGGTTGAGGACATGGAACCATTTAAGCTCAGTGAAGACAATGATTTGGTAGACCAGTTCCAACTGCTGTGACAGTTGTATGTCTGGTTAGGGCGACTAGGTATTTAAATCTGAGGACACATAGTCCCGGACACCCAGTCCTGAACACGCAGCTTAGGACACTGAGTCCTCACTGTATTCCCCTTGAGCTAAGGTCAAACAGACCTCACCCAATCACTCGCGGTAAGTCTTCAGGTGACTTCCAAACCTTCATAGACTCGGTCACTCGGTGATCCACAATTTCCTCTTGGATGCTCTAGACCATTATGCCTAACCGTCTGGAAGATGCACAGTCTTCAAAATTAACAAGCGTCAGATCCACGCAGGATCAATCTCTTCAGTGATGCTCAATCACTTTGGGTTTGTAGGTGTTTGGGTTTGGGTTTTCCTCACTTGATGATTTTCATTGAAAGTCCTCAGAGGATGGGATGCTCTCAAATGACAAGTGTTAGTTTCTCTCGGAGCAGCCAACCAGCTAGTGGTTGTAGGGGCGGCTATTTATATCCTAGGGAGCAGCCCGACATGATCAGATATAAATGCCCTTCAATGATATGACCATTAGGTGGGTAGATATTTTGGGACAGCTGGCGCATAGCACAACAATGGTCGGAATTTTGAGTATCAAATCCCTTAGGGCTACCATGTTCCTCACTGTGTAGGCAATCCACACTGGCGAATTCCTAACTCCTCAATCAGAACAAATTCCTCAGAGATCAAAAGAACTTCGTCTCTGTCACTGAAGAAATTGACTGAACTGTATGAGATTTCCAATGGCTTCACTCGAAGGGATTGGTAGGTGTAGGATTTTGAGTTAAGCATCACATGGAAATTTTTCCTTTGTATTTCCTCGGCCCCCTTTAACAGTATCTTGTTTCCTATGACTCAAGAAAGAGAAAATGAAACTACGAAAACAAGAGTCTTCATGCTTCATGTTCCTCGAATGAATACCAAGTCTTCAGGATTACACCAATTTCTTCACTTTCAAAGTCTTCAGAAAGTCTTCAGAATTCCAAAGTCTTCAGTCGAAGAACTTCATTTTTAGGGGTCAACTTTCTCTGTAAATATCAAACTCCTCATATACTTATAGACCTGTGTACACTCACAAACGCATCAGTCCCTTAACCTATAAGTCTTCAATACACCAAAATCACTAAGGGGCACTAGATGCACTTACAGATAAGTCTGCACATTAAAAGAGAAAAACGCAAGTTCGTTCAAACCATATCTTTCATTCAGTCACACTGCGAATTTATATTCATATGATCGAGAATTCGAGATACGGTATTAAACCCCAAAAAAGTTATTTCCGACGGTGGCGGAGGCGGCCTGTCGCGCCGTCGTTGTCATTGTCGTCCTCCGGGACGCCGTTGTTGAAGTCTTCAAGGCGGCACAAAATGTTCTTCACTTGTAAATCAAACATCATGTCATCGTGCGATCGACGGGCGGGGTGCAGCAGGATGGCAACCGGCGCCACCGAGAGGTAGCTGTCGACGGTAGCATCCCATGTCGTTGAGGGGGCACGGGCATGATGGATGCAGCCAAACGCACGGGGACCGGTGCCGCGGTGGGTGGAGGGGCGCGCACTGGCACTGTGGGTGCAGCCAAACGCACGGGGGCCGACGCCATGGTGGGTGGACGGGCGCCCACGGGCACTGGCACGGGCGCTGGCGCTGGCATGTACACGAGCTCACGCGGGTCCGCGGAGACCTCGCTGACGCCCGCGGCTTCTACCTCTGCGATAGTGCTTGGCGACCAGTCCGTCAATGCTACGGGGATGGTCGCTGGTGCGGGCGTGGGGATGGGAGCTGGGACGAGAGCGGGGGCAGCAACCGCCGCGGCCAGCTCGTTCTGGGCCATGTCCATGATGCCCCATTCCTCCTTATTTTCTATCTCCTCCGGCTCGGAGTCGACTTCACTAAACTTGAAGACTAGTGGCAGATGATCATTCTGCGCCATGGCAGTGGAGGTCTGCGGGGGGGGGGGGGGGGGGGGGGGGGGGGGGGGGGGGGGGGGGACCGTATTAAACAGCGGCTCGAGCGCCATTAATGGAGAGGAAGGCGGGCGGCCATGGAAGTCAAAGGGCTCACTTCCTAGTGAGCCTGCGCAGTGAGCCTGCGCAGCGTACAGCTCACACGCTTCTAGGTGAGGCTGCGCATTGGAGGACAGCTTGCATGCCTCTCGGTCAACCTGCGCATCGGACTGTGCTCACACATCTCTTGTTCAGTCAATGTCAAGCAGCTGTCCGCACGGCACCTCCTACGGCCATTAAAACCAAGACACGTTGCGTCACGTGAATGGTTAACAGAATGCACACGGTTTGAATTATACAAACGTTTGAGATATTAAAGTGGCTGGCAGCTATTTTTTTCACAATGCCTTTGTTGGCTGTCATTATTCGAGTGCGCCTTCTCTCAAAATGGATGAAAAATACCACATCAAGTCGAGTGCCATTCCATGATAGCATGCCAAGTTTCATGAATTTCAGACGAGTTTTGAATTTACTAGAATTGAAAAACCAGGCATCTCAATGTTTTGCCGGCAATCAACGGCGCCCTGGTGTTTGAAATTCATTCTCATTTCTTGCATGGGACCTAAGCACGCACCCAAGGACACAGATTTTACTTTTCAACCAATTTATATGCACTGGAGTATGTGCATGTAGTTCAAATTTGAATTATGCACATAAATGCATTGAAAACTCAGTTAATGCATAAAAATGCCCAAAAGAACCCCAAAAAACCACAAAAATTGACACAAAAAAATTTTGGAAGCAATAAGAGGCAGTGGATATCGTTTCGTTCCCAAAGATGGGACGTTCCCTACCGAAACCATGATGCTTGTTGTGAGAAGCTCTGGTTTGTGAGAAGCATATACCCAAACCTGCCCCAAACGGGACAAAAATTTTACCACGGCATGTTGATGCCACTCCATGAAAGCATGCCAAGTTTCATGAATTTCAGACGAGTTTTGGATTTACTAGAATTTAAAAACGAGGCATCTCAATGTTTTGCCGGCAATCAACGGTGCCTTAGTGTTTGAAATTCATTCACATTTATTGCATGGGACCTAAGCATGCATCCGAGGACACATATTTGATTTTTCAACCAATTTATATGCACTGGAGCATGTGCATGTAGTTCAAATTTTAATTATGCACATAAATGCATTGAAAACTCAGTTAATGCATAAAAATGTCCAAACGAACCCCGAAAAATCCCAAAAATTGACACAACACTCCTGTTAGGGATATACCCCGCGGCGTAAACCGGCCGGAAGTATAACACAGCCGACTAGGCGTTTCATTGGTAACCCGCCAGAGGATTGGCGACTTACGTGTCTGGCGGTTCACTGGTATGACGATTCACGAGCCTGAAGACTCATTGGTGAACCGGCGCGTGTTCCAGATGTTTGACAAGGCCCAAGGCCCAGCAGGCCGGTTTATGTTAGTGGTGGGCTGGTTTAAGAGGAAAGGCATGAGGAACATTTATCTTACAAGGAGTTGAGACCTGGACTTGTATCCGGTTTGTATTAAAAGGTAGACTAGTCCTAATCCTAATAGGACTCCACATGTAACCCGCCTCTTCAACATATATAAGGAGGGGCAGGGCACCCCAAGAGGGACAAGATTCACAAGTTCCATAAGTTGGACAAGTTAGGTTTGACAATAGCTCTCAAGATAAAGCACTTTTGTAACCGTGATCATCATCATCAATATCAATGAAGCAGGACGTAGCCTTTTACCTTCACCGTGAGGAGCCGAACCTGGGTAAAACCTCGCGTCTCTCGTCCCGCTCAACCCCTCTCGTCCCGCTCAACCCCTCTCAAGCTACCACATAGATGCGTTAGCCTCGCGACTAAGTCCTGACACTAAGGACATCTGCCGTGACAATTCCACGACAGTTGGCGCCCACCGTGGGGCCTACGCACGATGGTGTTGAGTTTTTGGAGGGATCTCTTTAAGGATCGAGAAGCTCGCGATATATCAGATTTTAAAGCGTCAGCACGAAAAACGCGCAGGGTAACCCGGCGTGAGACAGCCTTGGACAGAACCGGCACGTTCATCAATTTTATGTTCAGAAGCATGATTAATTTGAGGTTGGCAAATACAAGATTTGAGTTGAAGAAAATTTAGGGTTACATGATGCGCGTCGCTGTGATCAGACGATCCGTCGAAACCGGATCGATTTTCAGTGTATCACCAAGACGGACAAAAGTTCTCCGCTACAATACCTCGTACGCGGCCACCGAGTCGCTTCAGGACAGATTATTGTTTTTTATGCTCTGGAAGGAAATCGTCTTCACGTCAGATACTATTATAGTTCTACTCCAGCAAGGTCCAGAATTCGTTTGTTTTAATCATTGCTTAGATCAAGCCAGCAACTAGTACTAGTACGTAAAGCTACTACGTAGTACTAGTATTGGTTCATTTTTTCAATTACCAAAGGGAAAACCACAACCCGATCTGACCTCGCACCGTCGCACGGCAAGTTGCTGCCTCGCCGGTCGGTCCCGTCTGCAAGCCGCCCTCAGGCAGGCTCCTGCGGCTTCCCCTGTGCTGCCCCGTCACTCCTACCGTGGCTCAGCCGTGCTGAACTGACCCGGCATCGCCACGCCTTCGCTGAGTGCCGCCGCCTCCGAGTTGCCGTTTACGTCGCCGCGACCTCAAGCCGGCCACGGCCCGTGGTTAGTCCGCACCCCACCTCCCGTCCGAGTCGCCGCTGCAGGCCTCACGCCTCCACCGCAGACTCACCTCATGGGGAGCAAAGGAAAAGCTACAGCCCGATACAGTGTGCCAGTACAAGGCAAATCAGGAATCTGCTGCTAATAAACAATTCAATTATGGAGCATCAATCAAGTAGAAGGTGCTACATATACGTACATCTAGGATGAGATTAGTAGTACTCCTTGGCAGTTTGGAGTAATAGTACGGGCCACCACTTGGATAAATAAAAAAGGCGTTATAACAACAGAGCTCGCACCAATATCGGTGCGGTACACCGCCAGGTCTAGACAGCATAAACAGATCAGAGGCCATGTCATCACCTGCCCGCGGAATGCTGTCTGGCGAACATATGTGTCAGCGTGAAAGTGCTAATTAGTCGAAAAAAATGACCCAGAGGGTCGTGCTGAGCCGCCTGGTTTCAAGCTCCGCTACGGTCGCGCTTCAAGTCTGTCACATCCCTGTGTTAGTCATGCATTAGAATTGGTTGAACATGTACATCATGTTTAAATTTATTTTAAATTTGAAATAGGGATGACAGAACCCCAGCACCCCCCCCTCCGGAACAACTAGGGTTTACTAAAAACTTTTTCAATGAATCTGAAATGCCCTTCTAAAAAGCCCACCCTTTTTGTTTTGGGTTAAAACCTTTGATAAAAGTAGTGTACATTTTTCTAGGACATCTTAAGGTCATTGGATTAATTCTTATAGTATTTGCATTTGGGCATTTAAATGCTATAAAATATTTTAAATGCTCAAATAATCATAAACTAAAATGTTTGCTGTTGGATATATTCTAAGCAGTAGCCATGATTAATTTTATGATTTTTGAAAATACCCTGGCATTTTTAATAAAGCCCTGAAGTTACAGAAATAATAGAATAAATAAAAAAACAGAAAAGGAGAGAGAAAGGAACTTACCTGTCGCCCTGGCCTGGCCCAGCTCGGCCCAGCCCACTGGCCACTGCCAGTCATCCTCCTCCTCTCGCTAGGAGGACGAGAGGCGCGTGGCCGGCGCCCGCAGCCACACGCCGGCCACCTCCTGCTTCTGCCGACGCCCGGACGCCGTCTACGAGTGCCACACACTCCCCCTCGTCCCCCTCTCACTTTCCCCACTCTCCCCGTGCCCCTCTCCTCCCTCTGGCTCTCTCCCCATCCCCTGCCGAGCGCAGCTGTCGCCGCCGACAAGCACCACCGCGGCCACCGCCTCCTCTGACCGGCCTAGAGGCTCCACCTCGACCCCCTCTTCCTTCCACCCCGAGCCACGCCACCGTGGGAGCCCCACATCGCCACCACGAGTCGTCTTCCCCGAGCACGGCCGCCGGACTCCATCGACGGATTCGCCGTCGCCAAGCCGTCTCCGAGCAAGCCGAGCCCCTCTTCGTGATCGCTGTGAGCTCCGCCACCGTTTCCCCCTCTCCCCGCGCTCGTCCGCGTCCTCTAACCACCATGGCCATCGGAGCCGATAGCTCCTGGCCGCCGGCCATGTCGCCACCGTGTCCACGGCCGTGCAAGCTTGCACCTGAGCTCACCACTGCACTCAGTACATCCCCACGAGTCGAACGCGGCCACCCCCACGTCATGTTGTGCAACCTAGCATGTTTTCCGCTGAGGCCCGAACTCCGGCCGCCGCGGACGTGCTCGCCACCGTCGTTTCCGGCCTCCTCGAGCTCCACCTCCACCACCAAACACTGCGGCTTGTCCCCAGCTATTCGTAGGACCAAACCGCAGTCGATTTGGTCGACTATGGGCAAAACCCGAGCCCCTCCGCCGCGTCTGTCATCGCCGGCGTCAAGCCGCCAGCGAGTTGACCACTTTTTGACTGTGGACTGACACGTGGGCCCAGGTTGACTTTCCCCCTGAGCCTATAACAGGTGGGGCCGGCCAGTTAATTAGTTTAGGATTAGTGTTAACTAATTTTAATTAGTTTAGTCACTGACATGTGGGCCCAGGCCCCACTGACAGTTAATTAGTACTAACTTAATCCTGTTAATTAGCTGAGACACTGACAGATAGGGCCCACCAGTCAGGTTTGACTGGCCCTGGCGCCTTTGACTCGCTGACGTCACAGTGACGTAGTGCTGACGCATTTATTCTTTTTCTGGATTTATTTTTATATAGGAAATTCCAGAAAATAGCTAAAACTTCTAAAATCATAGAAAATCAACCATAGCTCCAAATCAAACAAATTATATATGAAAAATGATCAGAAAAATTCAATCTATCCATCTGTAATGGTTTCATGCATGACAAAACAAGTTAACCTTGTTGTTTAAGCAAAATAAGATAATGCACTAATAAGGCTATGTTAAATGAACTAACATTTGAATCTTTGATTCAAATGAGTTCATTCCTTTCTGTTTTAGCTCGCATTAGGCCAAGACACATTCATTTTGCCATGTCATAGCATGCATCATATTGTTGCACATTGTCATGTGTTGATTATGTTTCGGTGTGTCTTTCGTGGTAGGTTCTGCCTCCGAGGATAACCCCGAGTATCCGTCTGAAGGGCAGTACCCTACTACCACTACATCAGGCAAGCAACCCATTGATCATTCCGATACAAACCCATGTTCTCGCTTCTGCTCTTGTTTACTGGATTAAGACAACGCGATTCAAACTGCTGTGTGCTACGGTAGTTGAACCCTTATCCTCTGCATGACCTGTCATTGCCACAGTAACTAGATGAAACCCACTAGCATGTGTAGGAGTTGATTGAGCCATGTATGTGTTTCCTACCTTGCTATGCCTGCTATGCTTAGAGTTGTGTCAGGTCTGGTTCATCTGGGTGATGGGCTAGAGTGAAATGATTATGTCGGTAATGTGAGGGATGTGTTGAACATGATTTGGTAAAGGTATCGATGAGAGGCCATGTAGGAGTACATGGTGGGTTGTTTCATTGAGGCCGTCCATAAGAACTGAGATCTGTATGTGTGATTTAAGATTCAGTTACTACCGTACATTGGGCCCGAAACCAATCGACCCTCTCGGCTTCTTATTCACCCTAGTACTCTGTCCAGGAGTTGCAATTAGTTTCTGGTGTTTGTAGGTTATGTGTTGGCGGTCGTGCGTAGCGCTGACCCTAGGGGTGGGCTATGTTGCGGTAGATACACCGTGGCACGGTGTACCGAGTCACCCGTTTGGTGTCTCGGGAACCCTGTTCACATCGTTCGGGGTCGTATGTGGAAACATCGGCCGGACTCCCTGCGGATGGAACCTGGATAGGCGATAAACCTGGACTAGAGGCTTGAGTGTTTAGGTAGGCCGTGGCCGACACCCTCGTTGGGCTTCCGCTTGAAGGTTGCCGAGTACATGTCGTGTAAACGGCGGTAAGTGGTGAAAGCGTGTATGAAGAAGTACACCCCTGCAGGGTATAAAACTATTCGAATAGCCGCGTCCGCGGTAAAGGACTACTTGGTTGCCTATATAGTTCATAGACAAGTTAATGGATACTACTAAGTGTGAGTACCGAGGATGGCCCTCTCGTAGGATGACGAGGGAGGATCCCCGGTGGAGTATTGTGTTGGTGAGTAGTGGACTCGTGTGCGAAAACTATTTTATTAGTGGTGTTTTGTAGGATAGCTTAGCCAAGAGTCAAAGCTGGCTTGCTGCAATAACTCCACCACCTTCTTGAGAATGAGCACGTATAGTAGGTTCTGATGTAAGACTTGCTGAGTACCTTTGTACTCATGTTTGCTTAATTACTGTTTTCAGACAACAACACCGCCCCCTCCGATGGGTTCTACGTAGACCTTGATGTCGACGAGTGACTAGCCACCCAGGTGGTGATCCTGGCCATGGAGGGGATCTGAGGGATCTGTACCCTGTACGGTCTGGATTGCCAGATTGTATGGAGTGGCGCGATGTAGGAGGCATCACCCCTCCTCGTGGTCCCCGTCTGCCACAACCTGTGGGACCAAGGACACATCCGAGTCCCTATGGTCCGCAGGCTCCGCAGGACCGTCTGTTCCCAGATGATCATGTTCCACTTCCAGGCTTTGGTGGCGACTTCTATGAGGATTACTATGGAGCCATTTGAGCTAGTAGTAGTTTCACTAGTATTGTAGTAGTTGTATTCTCCACAGTCCTACGTGACCATGGGATACGACTTGGTGTGTATCACGCTCCGGAGGTGTAGAAAAATAATGTATAGGAGCTTGGAATGCCTCCGATGAGATGTAATGTCTTTTACCGTAGTTGTACTCTAGCCTGGGCTTGTACTAAACTATGTACGGTGTGTATGACCAATGGTATATATATGGCAGTTTCTATATTACCATGTCGTGCAATGAACATCTTAGCATTCCATGTTATCCATTACATTCTGCACTTCCTTGCTAAGTTTGTGCCATCCTTATCTAAACTGTTGTCTTGTTTTCTCCTAGGATGGTCAACACCCGCAGCAACCCTACTGCCCCGGAGCACTAGTAGAAAAGGGGGCTTTGGTCCAGGCCGGGTAAGCCCATTAGTCCTGGTTCAGTCCAGAACCGGGACCAATGGGTGCATTTATCCCGGTTCGTGCGGCTAAGGCATTAGTCCCAGTTCACCTGGTCCCTTTAGTCCCGGTTCGTGCCACGAACCGGGACTAAAGGGTGCGATGCCCATTAGTCCCGGTTGGTGGCACCAACCGAGACTAAAGGTTAGACCTTTAGTCCCGGTTGGTGCCACCAACCGGGACTAATGGGCTTTGAGGCATTAGTAGCGGTTCATGGCACGAACCTGTACTAAAGGTCCCATTTTCGCAAACCCCCCCCCCCCTTCCCCCCCCCCCCGACCGCCTTTTCAGTTTTAGAAAAAACAAAAGAAAATGATGGAAATGTCAAAAAAATAAAAGAAAATAAGTTTCCCATGTGATATGTGGTCTAGTTGTTGGGAAAATTTGCAAATGTGAATTTTGACTTTATTTGCAAAATCTCTCTGAAATTTGTAAAAATGGGCATAACTTTTGCATACTAACTCGGATGAAAAAGTTTTTTATATGAAAAATCATCTACTCGAAAAGTTACATCCGAATTTAACCGGGGGAACCCCGTTAAACATTTTCAAAATCCTCAAAAACCTAATAGAAAAAAGTTACGGGGCTTTTAAGATCTAGAGTGGAAAAAATCGAAAAAAATTCAAACAGTGGGCAAACTGTGGTCAAACAATGGTCAAACTAATTATTCTAGAATATTAGTGTTACTAAATAATTATTTCAGTTATTTCAATTTTGGTCAAATCTGGTCAAACTGTGGTCAAACAATGGTCAAACTAATTATTCAAGAAATATTAGTGTTACTAAATAATTATTGTTTTTTAAAACAATAGTTTCAAAATAAAACAGTGAAATGTGTCACTTCATGCTCAAGCAAAATTCCTGAAGGTTAATAGGATTGACATCTTACTATTGTCAGGAAAACAACAAGTGCAGACTTGGAGCGAGGGAGAATAGAACCCGGAAGTTAAGCGTGCTCAGGCTGGGGGAGTGGGAGGATGGGTGACCGTTCGAGAAGTTAGATGATTTGGAATGATGAGGGGTGATTAGAGGATAAATTGAGAAGTGATGAGGGGTGGTGATTATAGATAGAGGTTAAAATAATTCAGAAATTTGAAAATAAAAAAATCAAAAAAAATTCAAAAAAAATCATAAAATTTCCTTTAGTCCTGGTTGGTGTTGGAGCTCCACGTGGCCGCGCCCTTTAGTCCCGGTTCTGGATTGAACCGGGACTAAAGGGGAGAGGCATTAGTACCGACCCTTTAGTCCCGGTTCGAAAACCGGGACTAAAGGGGCCTTACCAACCGGGACAAAAGCCCCTTTTTCTACTAGTGGAGCAGGAGGAAGCCAGTGCAGCTAGTGGTGAAAATCTGCCTCGCCCACCTTCTCTGGCCGACGTGATGCTAGAGGCGGAAAGAAACAAGCGTGAGACTAACTGCTTGCTGGAGCAGATTGAGCAGAACACTGCACGCCATCAGCGAAATGACTTGGTGTCAATCAATGACTTTATCAAGTTGTACCCACCAAAGTTTAATCATTCCGTCGAGCCCCTCGACGCAGATGACTGGCTTTGCAGCATCACCCACAAGCTATGTTCTGCCAACGTAGCCGAAGCTGATAAGGTTACTTATGTTGCCTATCACCTCGAAGGCCCTGCTAGCCTTTCGTGGGAAAATTTTGAAGCTATGCGCCCGGTCGGCCAAATCACTACTTGGGCTGAATTCAGTGAGGCTTTCCGTGAGCATCACATTCCGGAAGGTCTCGTAGATCGCAAGAGGGAAGAGTTCTGCAATTTCACCCAAGGAAGACTGACTGTGGATGCATATAGCCATGAATTTGGGAATCTGGCATGATATGCTCCTGAAGAGGTATCCACCGACGCTAAGAAGCAGGCAAGGTTCCGCAAGGGACTTAGCCCTGAGCTTCGCCGTGATCTTCGTCTGCACGAGTGCACCTCCTTTCAGAAGTTGGTCAGTAAAGCCATCAGTGCTGAGACAGGCCAGTCTGACTATGACGCTTCACGCAAGCTCTCTCGTGATTTTGGCTCTTCATTCGGCTCTGGATCTCAGAAGCGCCGGGTGTGGATTCCAAGCACGGCACTGCCACCCAGGTTCATTCCGAGGCCATCCTTTGAGGCGCCTCGCCCCAACCAGCAGTTTGCACCGCCCAAGCCCTATGGTGGCCCCGTTGCTAATGCTGCTCCACGCCCCAATGTTGTGACATGTTTCAAGTGTGGAGATCCGGGTCACTATAGTCGAGTGTCCCCAGAACAACAACCCCAATCAGTCTGGAAAGTCCGTTGGCCGTGGTAAGCCAGCGGGAAAGACATTCTACGCCAAGCTGGTCACCACTGCACGTGGCCATGTCAACTATGTTTCAGAAATTTGAAAATAAAAAAAATCAAAAAAATTCAAAAAAAAATCATAAAATTTCCTTTAGTCCTGGTTGGTGTTGGAGCTCCATGTGGCCACGCCCTTTAGTCCCGGTTCTGGATTGAACCGGGACTAAAGGGGAGAGGCATTAGTACCGACCCTTTAGTCCCGGTTCGAAAACCGGGACTAAAGGGGCCTTACCAACCGGGACAAAAGCCCCTTTTTCTACTAGTGGAGCAGGGGGAAGCCAGTGCAGCTAGTGGTGAAAATCTGCCTCACCCGCCTTCTCTGGCCGAAGTGATGCTGGAGGCGGAAAGAAACAAGCGTGAGACTAACCGCTTGCTGGAGCAGATTGAGCAGAACACTGCACGCCATCAGCGAAATGACTTGGTGTCAATCAATGACTTCATCAAGTTGTACCCACCAAAGTTTAATCATTCCGTCGAGCCCCTCGACGTGGATGACTGGCTTTGCAGGATCACCCACAAGCTATGTTCTGCCAACGTAGCCGAAGCTGATAAGGTTACTTATGTTGCCTATCACCTCGAAGGCCCTGCTAGCCTTTCGTGGGAAAATTTTGAAGCTATGCGCCCGGTCGGCCAAATCACTACTTGGGCTGAATTCAGTGAGGCTTTCCGTGAGCATCACATTCCGGAAGGTCTCGTAGATCGCAAGAGGGAAGAGTTCTGCAATTTCACCCAAGGAAGACTGATTGTGGATGCATATAGCCATGAATTTGGGAATCTGGCACGATATGCTCCTGAAGAGGTATCCACCGACGCTAAGAAGCAGGCAAGGTTCCGCAAGGGACTTAGCCCTGAGCTTCGCCGTGATCTTCGTCTGCACGAGTGCACCTCCTTTCAGAAGTTGGTCAGTAAAGCCATCAGTGCTGAGACAGGCCAGTCTGACTATGACGCTTCACGCAAGCTCTCTCGTGATTTTGGCTCTTCATTCGGCTCTGGATCTCAGAAGCGCCGGGTGTGGATTCCAAGCACGGCACTGCCACCCAGGTTCATTCCGAGGCCATCCTTTGAGGCGCCTCGCCCCAACCAGCAGTTTGCACCGCCCAAGCCCTATGGTGGCCCCGCTGCTAATGCAGCTCCATGCCCCAATGTTGTGACATGTTTCAAGAGTGGAGATCCGGGTCACTATAGTCGAGTGTCCCCAGAACAACAACCCCAATCAGTCTGGAAAGTCCGTTGGCCGTGGTAAGCCAGCGGGAAAGACATTCTACGCCAAGCCGGTCACCACTGCACGTGGCCATGTCAACTATGTTTCAGAAATTTGAAAATAAAAAAAATCAAAAAAATTCAAACAAAAATCATAAAATTTCCTTTAGTCCTGGTTGGTGTTGGAGCTCCACGTGGCCACGCCCTTTAGTCCCGGTTCCGGATTGAACCGGGACTAAAGGGGAGAGGCATTAGTATCGACCCTTTAGTCCCGGTTCGAAAACCGGGACTAAAGGGGCCTTACCAACCGGGACAAAAGCCCCTTTTTCTACTAGTGGAGCAGGGCGAAGCCAGTGCAGCTAGTGGTGAAAATCTGCCTCACCCGCCTTCTCTGGCCGAAGTGATGCTGGAGGCGGAAAGAAATAAGCGTGAGACTAACCGCTTGCTGGAGCGGATTGAGCAGAACACTGCACGCCATCAGCGAAATGACTTGGTGTCAATCAATGACTTCATCAAGTTGTACCCACCAAAGTTTAATCATTCCGTCGAGCCCCTCGACGCGGATGACTGGCTTTGCAGCATCACCCACAAGCTATGTTCTGCCAACGTAGCCGAAGTTGATAAGGTTACTTATGTTGCCTATCACCTCGAAGGCCCTGCTAGCCTTTCGTGGGAAAATTTTGAAGCTATGCGCCCGGTCGGCCAAATCACTACTTGGGCTGAATTCAGTGAGGCTTTCCGTGAGCATCACATTCCGGAAGGTCTCGTAGATTGCAAGAGGGAAGAGTTCTGCAATTTCACCCAAGGAAGACTGACTGTGGATGCATATAGCCATGAATTTGGGAATCTGGCACGATATGCTCCTGAAGAGGTATCCACCGACTCTAAGAAGCAGGCAAGGTTCCGCAAGGGACTTAGCCCTGAGCTTCGTCGTGATCTTCGTCTGCACGAGTGCACCTCCTTTCAGAAGTTGGTCAGTAAAGCCATCAGTGCTGAGACAGGCCAGTCTGACTATGACGCTTCACGCAAGCTCTCTCGTGATTTTGGCTCTTCATTCGGCTCTGGATCTCAGAAGCGCCGGGTGTGGATTCCAAGCACGGCACTGCCACCCAGGTTCATTCCGAGGCCATCCTTTGAGGCGCCTCGCCCCAACCAGCAGTTTGCACCGCCCAAGCCCTATGGTGGCCCCGCTGCTAATGCTGCTCCACGCCCCAATGTTGTGACATGTTTCAGGTGTGCAGATCCGGGTCACTATAGTCGAGAGTGTCCCCAGAACAACAACCCCAATCAGTCTGGAAAGTCTGTTGGCCGTGGTAAGCCAGCGGGAAAGACATTCTATGCCAAGCCGGTCACCACTGCACGTGGCCATGTCAACTATGTTTCAGCCGAGGAGGCTCATGAGGATCCTAACGTCGTCCTTGGTACGCTCCTTGTTAATTGCCATCCGGCATCTGTTCTTTTCGATACTGGAGCATCTCATTCATTCATTTCCGAGAACTATGCTCGATTGCATAACACGACATTCTGTGACATGCCCACTTCCATGGTAATTCAAACTCCGGGTTCCAAATGGCAAACTTCTAGAGTAAGCCATGGGAACGAAATTCTTGTTGATATACTTGTCTTCCTTGCATCCTTAATAGCTCTTAAGTCCTCAGACATTAACATCATCTTGGGTATGGACTGGATGTCAGCTCATTATGCTAAGATTGATTGTGCCACTAGAACCGTTCAACTTACTCACCCATCGGGCAAGACAGTCAATGTCTTAACTCGAGTGGCCAAGCGCCAGCTTTACTCCCTAAATGCCAACCCCCTTCCAGACCTTGAGGATATTCCGGTAGTCCGAGACTTTCCAGATGTCTTTCCAGAAGAACTGATAGGTGTTCCACCTGACAGGGATGTCGAGTTTGTGATAGACCTTGTTCCAGGAACCGTTCCAATTTCTAGAAGACCCTATAAGCTGGCACCCTTAGAACTAGCCGAGCTTAAGAACCAACTCGAGGAGTCCTTAAAAAAGGGTTTCATCCGTCCTAGTTCCTCTCCTTGGGCTTGCCCTGTCCTCTTTGTCAAGAAGAAGGATGGAACGGATCGGATGGTTGTAGATTACCGACCTGTCAACTTGGTCACCATCAAGAACAAGTATCTGCTTCCCAGGATCAACGATCTGTATGATCAGCTCGCTGGATCCTCAGTCTTTTCCAAGATGGATTTGAGGTTGGGCTACCATCAAATCAAAATCAGAAACGGGGACATTCCCAAAACGGCCTTGGTTACTCGCTATGGCCAATACGAGTACACCGTTATGTCCTTCGGTTTAACCAATGCCCCAGCCACCTTCTCTCGGTTAATGAACTCGGTCTTCATGGAGTATTTGGATAAATTCGTCGTAGTTTACCTCGATGACATACTCATCTACTCCAAGAATGAAGAGGAACATGCCAAACATCTAAGGCTGGTGTTGACGAAACTTTGAGAGCATCGCCTTTATGCCAAATTCTCCAAGTGTGAATTTTGGTTGCCAGAAGTGACCTATCTAGGCCATGTAATCTCTGGTAAGGGTATTGCTGTCAATCCCGAGCGAGTTCAAGCCGTCCTTGATTGGACTCCACCTGAGACGGTCAAGCAATTTCGGAGCTTCCTTGGCTTAGCGAGCTATTGCCGCCGCTTCGTCGAGAATTTCTCCAAGGTTGCTAAACCTCTAACTGAACTCCTCAAGAAAGATAAAAAGTTTGAGTGGACCCCACAGTGCGAGTTCAGCTTTCAGGAACTGAAAAGACGCCTGACATCTTCTCCCGTACTGGTACCACCAGATTTCTCCAAGGACTTTATTATCTATTGCGACGCCTCGGGACAAGGACTAGGTTCCATACTCATGCAAGATCGTCAGGTAATTGCCTATGCTTCACGGCAATTACACCCACATGAGGAAAATTATCCCACCCATGATCTAGAGCTTGCAGCTGTAGTCCATGCACTTAAAACTTGGCGACATTACCTCCTTGGTAATCGTTGCGAGATCTTCACCGATCACCAAAGTTTGAAATATATCTTCACCCAACCGGATTTGAATTTCAGGCAACGACGTTGGGTCGAGTTGATCTCGGATTACGACTTAGGAATAACTTACACCCCGGGCAAAGCCAATGTCATGGCTGATGCGCTAAGTCGTAAATCTTATTGTAACAACCTGATGTTACAACAAATTCAACCACTTCTCCACGAGGAATTTTGTAAGCTCAATCTTCACATTGTTCCTCGAGGATTCCTATCCACCCTGGTGGCGAAACCTACCCTTACGGATCAGATCATCAAGGCACAGAAGGTAGATCCGGGAATCTCCCGTATTAGGAGAAACATTAAGAAAGGATTCGCGAATTGTTTCTCCGTTGATGATCAAGGTGTCGTATACTTTGGAAACCGCTTAGTGGTTCCCAAGGCACGAAACCTGAGGCGGCTGATCCTTAAGGAAGCTCATGAATCCCCTCTCACCATTCATCCCGGTAGTACTAAAATGTATCAAGACCTACGCTAGAGGTTTTGGTGGACTAGGATGAAGAGAGAAATCGCTCAATACATTGCTAATTGCGACGTTTGTCGTCGTGTTAAAGCAGAGCATCAACGGCCTGCTGGAACCCATCAACCTTTGGCTATTCCTGAGTGGAAATGGGATAAAATCAGTATGGATTTCATTACTGGGTTTCCCAGGACCAAGAGAGCGAATAATGCCATCTTCGTCGTGATCGACCGTCTTTCCAAAGTAGCCCATTTCCTACCTGTTCGTCAGAGTATCACCGCTAGCCAGCTAGCTGATTTATACATCTCCCAAATAGTGTCTCTTCATGGTGTCCCATTGGAAATTAACTCAGACCGTGGGAGTCTCTTCACCTCTCGATTTTGGGAAAGTTTCCAAAATGCTATGGGAACTCGTCTCTCTTTTAGCATCGCCTTCCATCCTCAATCAAGTGGTCAAGTAGAGCGAGTCAATCAAATTCTGGAAGATATGCTCCGAGCTTCTGTCATCTCATTCGGAATGGGTTGGGAGAAATGCCTTCCATTCGCGGAGTTTGCTTATAACAATAGTTATCAAGCTAGTTTGGGCAAAGCTCCTTTAGAAGTTCGCTATGGACGAAAATGTCGAACGCCTCTTAACTGGTCAGAAACCGGGGAAAGACAACTCTTTGGCCCGGATATGATTCAGGAAGCAGAAGAGCAGGTTCGCGTTATTCGTGAGAAATTGAAAACAGCCCAATCTCGTCAAAAGAGCCAATATGATCGTAAACATAAGCTCATGACTTATGAAGTCGGCGAGAAGGCTTACCTTCGGGTTACTCCGTTAAAGGGAACCCATCGTTTTAGTATCAAAGGCAAATTGGCTCCTCGTTACATTGGACCCTTTCGCATTCTTGCCAAACGAGGAGAAGTTGCCTACCAATTGGAACTACCTTCGCATCTTTCCAGAGTTCATGATGTCTTCCATGTTTCTCAACTTAGGCGTTGCTTCGCGGATCCTATCCATGGAGTGGACCACGAAACGCTTGATCTACAAGATAACCTCTCATATCGGGAATATCCCGTTCGTATCCTTGATCAAGCCGAGCGTACCACTCGACACCATAATATCAAGTTTCTCAAGGTTCAATGGTCACACCATTCGGACAAAGAAGCCACTTGGGAAAGGGAGGATCGTCTTCGACTCGAGTACCCCACCTTCTTCCCGGAGGATCCTAAATCTCGGGACGAGATTCTTTTGAGTGGGGGTGAGTTGTCACATCCCTGTGTTAGTCATGCATTAGGATTGGTTGAACATTGCATCATGTTTAAATTTATTTTAAATTTGAAATGGGGATGACAGAACCCCCAGCACCCCCCCTGGAACAACTAGGGTTTACAAAAAACTTTTTCAATGATCCTGAAATCCCTTCAAAAAAGCCCACCCTTTTTGTTTTGGGTTAAAATCTTTGATAAAAATGGTGCACATTTTTCTAGGACATCTTCAGGTCATTGGATTAATTCTTATAGTATTTGCATTTGGGCATTTAAATGCTATAAAATATTTTAAATGCTCAAATAATCATAAACTAAAATGTTTGTTGTTGGATATATTCTAAGCAGTAGCCATGATTAATTTTATGATTTTTGGAAATGCCCTGGCATTTTTAATAAAGCCCTGAAGTTACAGAAATAATAGAATAAATAAAAACAGAAAAGGAGAGAGAAAGGAACTTACCTGTCGCCCTGGCCTGGCCCAGCTCGGCCCAGCCCACTGGCCACTGCCAGTCATCCTCCTCCTCTCCCCAGGAGGACGAGAGGCGCGTGGCCGGCACCCACAGCCACACGTCGGCCACCTCCTGCTTCTGCCGATGCCTGGACGCCATCTACAAGTGCCACGCACTCCCCCTCGTCCCCCTCTCACTTTCCCCACTCTCCCCGTGCCCCTCTCCCCCTCTGGCTCTCTCCCCATCCCCTGCCGACCGCAGCCATCGCCGCCGACAAGCACCACCGTAGCCACCGCCTCTCCCTCGCTTCTCTGGCCGGCCCAGAGGCTCCGCCTCGACCCCATCTTCCTTCCACCCCGAGCCACGCCACCGCGGGAGCCCCACATCGCCGCCACGAGTCGTCTTCCCCGAGAACGGCCGCCGGACTCCATCGACGGATTCGCCGTCGCCAAGCCGTCTCCGAGCAAGCCGAGCCCCTCTTCGTGATCGCTGTGAGCTCCGCCACCGTTTCCCCCTCTCCTCGCGCTCGTCCGTGTCCTCTAACCACCATGGCCATCGAAGCCGATAGCTCCTCGCCGCCGGCCATGTCGCCACCATGGCCACGGCCGTGCAAGCTTGCACCCGAGCTCACCACTCCACTCAGTACATCCCCACGAGTCGAACGCGGCCACCCCCACATCCTGTTGTGCAACCTAGCATGTTTTCCGCTGAGGCCCGAACTCCGGCGGCCGCAGACATGCTCGCCGCCGTCGTTTCTGGCCTCCTCGAGCTCCACCTCCACCACCAAACGCCGCGGCTTGTCCCCAGCTACTCGTAGGACCAAACCGCAGTCGATTTGTTCGACTGTGGGCAAAACCCGAGCCCCTCCGTCGCGTCTGTCGTCGTCGGCGTCAAGCCGCCGGCGAGTTGACCACTTTTTGACTGTGGACTGACGCGTGGGCCCAGGTTGTCTTCCCCCTGAGCCTATGACTGGTGGGGCCGGCCTGTTAATTAGTTTAGGATTAGCGTTAACTAATTTTAATTAGTTTAGTCACTGACATGTGGGCCCAGGCCCCACTGACAGTTAATTAGTACTAACTTAATCCTGTTAATTAGCTGAGACACTGACAGACAGGGCCCACCAGTCAGGTTTGACTGGCCCTGGCGCCTTTGACTCGCTGATGTCAAAGTGACGTAGTGCTGACGCATTTATTCTTTTTCTGGATTTATTTTTATATAGGAAATTCCAGAAAATAGCCAAAACTTCTAAAAATCATAGAAAATCAACCATAGCTCCAATCAAACAAATTATATATGAAAATGATTAGAAAAATTCAATCTATACATCTGTAATGGTTTCATTCATGACAAAACAAGTTAACCTTGTTGTTTAAGCAAAATAAGATAATGCACTAATAAGTCTATGTTAAATGAACTAACATTTGAATCTTCGATTCAAATGAGTTCATTCCTTTCTTTTTTAGCTTGCATTAGGCCAAGACACATTCATTTTGCCATGTCATAGCATGCATCATATTGTTGCATATTGCCATGTGTTGATTATGTTTCGGTGTGTCTTTCGTGGTAGGTTCTGCCTCCGAGGATAACCCCGAGTATCCGTCTGAAGGGCAGTACCTTACTACCACTACATCAGGCAAGCAACCCATTGATCATTCCGATACAAACCCATGTTCTCGCTTCTGCTCTTGTTTACTGCATTAAGACAACGCGATTCAAACTGCTGTGTGCTACGGTAGTTGAACCCTTATCCTCTGCATGACCTGTCATTGCCACATTAACTAGATGAAACCCACTAGCATGTGTAGGATTTGATTGAGCCATGTATGTGTTTCCTACCTTGCTATGCCTGCTATGCTTAGAGTTGTGTCAGGTCTGGTTCATCTGGGTGATGGGCTAGAGTGAAATGATTATGTCGGTAATGTGAGGGATGTGTTGAACATGATTTGGTAAAGGTATTGATGAGAGGCCATGTAGGAGTACATGGTGGGTTGTTTCATTGAGGCCGTCCATAAGAACTGAGATCTGTATGTGTGATTTAAGATTCAGTTACTACCATACATTGGGCCCGAAACCAATCGACCCTCTCGGCTTCTTATTCACCCTAGTACTCTGTCCAGGAGTTGCAATTAGTTTCTGGTGTTTGTAGGTTATGTGTTGGCGGCCGTGCGTAGCGCTGACCCTAGGGGTGGGCTATGTTGAAGTAGATACACCGTGGCACGGTGTACCGAGTCACCCGTTTGGTGTCTCGGGAACCCTGTTCACATTGTTCGGGGCCGTATGTGGAAACCTCGGCCGGACTCCCTGCGGATGGAACCTGCATAGGCGATAAACCTGGACTAGAGGCTTGAGTGTTTAGGTAGGCTGTGGCCGACACCCTCGTTGGGCTTCCGCTTGAAGGTTGCCGAGTACATGTCGTGTAAATGGCGGTAAGTGGTGAAAGCGTGTATGAAGAAGTACACCCCTGCAGGGTATAAAACTATTCGAATAGCCGCGTCCACGGTAAAGGACTACTTGGTTGCCTATACAGTTCATAGACAAGTTAATGGATACTACTAAAAGACTCAAGATAAGTGTGAGTACCGAGGATGGCCCTCTCGTAGGATGACGAGGGAGGATCCCCGGTGGAGTATTGTGTTGGTGAGTAGTGGACTCGTGTGCGAAAACTATTTTATTAGTGGTGTTTCGTAGGATAGCTTAGCCAAGAGTCAAAGCTAGCTTGCTGCAATTACTCCACCACCTTCTTGAGAACGAGCATGTATAGTAGGTTCTGTTGTAAGACTTGCTGAGTACCTTTGTACTCATGTTTGCTTAATTACTGTTTTCAGACGACAACACCGCCCCCTCCGATGGGTTCTACGTAGACCTTGATGTCGACGAGTGACTAGCCACCGAGGTGGTGATCCTGGCCATGGAGGGGCCTATGTAGATAGACAGGCTTCGAGAAGCCTTCTTGCTTTCTAGTGTATGTACTCAGACTATTTTCTTCCGCATGTGCTTGTATGACTTGAGTGTCGGGTCATGTGACCCCTACCTGTATGAACATGTTATGTATGGCTCTCTGGAGCCTTTAAATAAAGTACTTGAGTTGTAGAGTTTTGTTGTGATGCCATGTTGTATTTGCACATATCGAGCATATTGTGTGTATGATTGAAATGCTTGGTATGTGTGGGGTCCGACAATCTAGTTGTTTATCCTTGGCAGCCTTTCTTATGGGGAAATGTAGTCTAGTGCTCCTCGAGCCATAGTAGTCCGCTACAGCCCGGTTCACCGGAGTCCTGCTAGCCCAGCACTACTGCTCAGGACACTTGACTGGCCGGCATGTGTTTGACCTTGTTCATATGTCTGTCCCTTCGGGGAAATGTCACGCGGTGACATCCGGAGTCCTGCCTAGCCTGCTACAGCCCGAGTTCCCCGGAGTCCTGTTAGCCCGGTGCTACAGCCCGGATTCACACGCTGATGACCGACATGCTCGATGTGATTCATGTATGCCTGTCTCCATAGGTGTGTGCCGCTTTGGGTTCACGACTAGACATGTCGGCCCGGGTTCTCTGTCATATGGATGCTAGCGACACTATCATATACGTGAGCCAAAAGGCGCAAACGGTCCCGGGCCATGATAAGGCGACACCCGTGGGATACCGTGCGTGAGGCCGCAATGTGATATGAGGTGTTACTGGCTAGATCGTTGTGACTTGGAATCGGGGTCCTGACAAAGTCGCCGTCTTCACCGTTGCCATTGCGACCTCGTGCTGAGCTACTCCAGTCGGCCTCATTCCAAGCTATCGCGGTCTCAAGAGTGGTTAAATTACCGTTGAAATTACTGGAGGTGATTCACAGACGCTATATACGACTTATCTGTCGTCCGGACGAATCAGGTGATATTTATCTAAGTCTATTTTTCGCATATATTTTTGTCAAAGATCAATTTATCTTTTTCTTGGTCCGCAATATATTTTCTACAGGACAAGACTTAATTACAAACGTCGTGCCATGCTGTGCCCATGGAGTGTGCGTTCGCATCATCCTGCACCGGCATCCGCGCCCACTTGCTGTTGAACGGGTGTGCGCAAGCCGCCGCCCTAGCAGCTCGATCTACATTGACTCGCTGGGACCGCATCCGTGATTGAATCGCCATTCGTGTGGCTTACTGCGCACGTGATTGACTCACCATTTGCGCGGCTCATTGCATCTACAATTGACTTGCCCATATGCGCCGGCTTACAACGTCACGGCCGACTATCTCGTCCGCGCCGGCTTACAAACGCCGCGTCCGACTCTCCCGTCTGTACATGTTTACAACGTCACGGCCGACTCATCTGTCGGCTCCCGTGGCTGACTCGGCCGTGATTGATTTCAGCTTCACCATGGTGATCATCAACTAAGCGGTGGATATTTTCTGGCCAAACATATCAGGTGAAAACAATCCATTATATTTTTTATATTGCTTTCTTTAAAAGAGCAATTACTCTGGCTTGCAAGTTTTCCAATGCAGGACAAATTGTCTACTGCAAAAAGGGATTATTATATCACTGAGCTATTGGACAACACATGCTGGTTTATATCACGGTTAATATGGAGAATCTCAAGCCAACTCCTCGAGTCGTCTTGAGACTCGGGGGCTACAATGACATGACTCGGGAACTCCGGGTCATTGGAGGGAATAATAACCCGGTTCTAGAGGCTAACGCCATATTGATAAAAATTTAAAGGCCGTGAGGAAATTGCCGGTTTAAAATAAAATATTCCGGTTTAGAATCCGGTTCAAGAGACATCTTTCTCCCGCAAAGTTTTAAAGCTCCCAAATCCGGTTCAAACATCCGGCTCAAAGTAAATTTTTCTCTTGCAAAGCTCTGAAGCTCTCAAATCTGGTTTAAAAATGTCTGGTTCAAAAAGGAATTAACTTCTCGCAAGTTCGAGTTTAAAGTCCATCAGAAAATTTCCGGCTGAAAATGAAGATTCCAGTTTAAAATCATGTTCAAGGGAAAGATGTCTCCCACAAAGCTTTGAAGCTCTCAATATCCGGTTTAAAATACCGGTTCAAGAAGAATTTATCTCTTGCAAAAGTTAAAAGTTGCCGAAGAGGACCTGTTGCCATTATGTACGGTTCAAACATGGGTATTCTGCCTTATTGGCTTATCATATTATTGATTACATGGGGGCTTCAGCTGACAAAGCGGAAGTTCTGTCCATTAATCCAGCTATCACGCCACAACAAAGCTCGGGAGCTTCACACCCAAGGGGCCAAAGAGAGTATTGTTGCTATGCACAGCTCAAACATAGGCACCCATTGAGCACAGCTCACAAAGTTACTTGGGGGCTCTTTGTGTAAAGTAACAAAGAGCTTGAAAGGGCCCTTGTAATTGGGTATCGACCCACGGCTTGGAAGCCTGGTGTATTCACCTAAAACCCCGGGTTAACCTGCCTTCATTAAGTAAGCCACTCCTATCCAGGTAATCCTGGCATGACCCGCCGAACATTTGACAGTTACTCTCATTGAGACCCTGAACTTGTCAAAGTTAAAACGACGATTGGTTAGTTGGAGGCCCATCTTAAAAGGCTTTGTCAAATGGTTTAACTCAGCGGCCTGGCAGCCCATGAAAAGCCTCGAATTTGGGCCTGGCAGCCCTTGAAAAGCCTCGACTACACGGTTTTATTTGCCTTTGTCAAGATTTTTTCTCTTTTGATAAATTTTATGTCGAACCGGCGTCTCTCGACCCGGCATGACTAGCAGTCATCAAATTAACCCGGTGTTCTTTAACCCGGCTCGACTTTCAACTACAAGTTGTCATTGCATAATCACTTATAATCCGGTGTTTATTGACTCGGCCTGGCTTTCAACTATAAGTCGCCAGTATATTATTTGGATTGCGCCATTGGAATCATGCGCTCATAAATCATTGGATTATATTATTCAAATATTCAAATAGCCAACATGGCTGGATTTTTATGGTTATCAATAACCAATATTATGATTGAGGTTTTCAAAGTCGCTTCAGCACACTGGATACTATTTTATCAATAGGTATGATTTATTCTACAAAGGAATAGTCCCAAGTCGCTGCAGGCTTACGACCCGGCACTTGGGGGCTACATTATTTCAGTTGAGATTACATCAAATACACAAGTCTCATGTCACTGCAAGCATGCACCATGACACTTGGGGGCTACTGCAAAGTCATTGGTTGCTCACCTTATTGAAGACCCGACTCATCACATCATAATGAGCCGGCCCTTGGGGGCTACCAATTGCTCCTGTCAACAATTCAAGGTACACAAGTTTTCGTCCATAATATTGAAGGATCCATTGCTCAGTTGGTAAAGCACAAAGCTCTTAACCTTATGGACGTGGGTTCAAGCCCTACGATGAAAGCTACATTATAAGATGTTATTTTCATTGAAGTATATATCAAGTCCCGGTTCAGTATTATCTTACTAAGCCGGCCCTTGGGGGCTACACATCACTGCTAAAATCTACATGCTTATATTTACAAAGTCCTTGCTCATTATTGCATAATGACCCGGCCCTTGGGGGTTACACTGATTGAAGTTTTTATAAGCAATTACAAGTCCCAGGTTGCTGCAAGCATGACAACCCGGTACTTGGGGGCTACATATATGGAGTATTCAGTTTATATGATTGAGATGAACAAACCGGATTTTTCAAGGTTGAAACACTTATTGGAGCAAGTCTTAAGTTATCACTATGTTCTCCTCTTAAGACTTGGGGGCTACAGGTATTATGCATATAAAGGAGGGACATCTTCATTTTATCAGTTTTGAGCAAATCAGGCAGATCAATTACATGACCCGGTGTCGACAACAATTATGACCCAGTGCCATCAATATTTATAAACCGACCATTTTGGTAATATTAAACCGGCAAGTTTTACATCTTCAAACCGGCTGAATATCAGATAAGTATTTCAAGACCCATATTTCTTAAACCGGCGTTTTGGAAACCAACTCAAGGGGATTATTCTTCACAATATTTCTCTGTGAGAAACCAATGTCAACAAATTGAGTATGAAGCTGGCTTGTTAACCCGGATTTTCTAGAAGAAGGAAATGACAAGGACTTAAGGATGTTCAGATGCCGGTTTACAAGAATTCTTAACCCGGAGCACAACCTGTCAATTTTTTTCTTGTGTTTATTTTGCAGTATAAGTTTACCATGGATAAATCCAAGCTAAACTTGGGGGCTAATGTTGGGGATATACCCAACGGCGTAAACCGGCCGGAAGTATAACCCGGCCGGACTAGGCGTTTCATTGGTAACCCGCCAGAGGATTGGCGACTTACGTGTCTGGCAGTTCACTGGTATGACGATTCACGAGCCTGAAGACTCATTGGTGAACCGGCGCGTGTTCCAGATGGATGACAAGGCCCAAGGCCCAGCAGGCCGGTTTATGTTAGTGGTGGGCCGGTTTAAGAGGAAAGGCATGCGGAACATTTATCTTACAAGGAGTTGAGACCTGGACTTGTATCTGTTTTGTATTAGAAGGTAGACTAGTCTTAATCCTAATAGGACTCCACATGTAACCCGCCCCTTCAACATATATAAGGAGGGGCAGGGCACCCCAAGAGGGACAAGATTCACAAGTTCCACAAGTTGGACAAGTTAGGTTTAGACAATAGCTCTCAAGATAGAGCACTCTTGTAACCGTGATCATCATCATCAATATCAATGAAGAAGGATGTAGGCTTTTACCTCCACCGTGAGGGGCCAAACCTGGGTAAAACCTCGCGTCTCTCGTCCCGCTCAACCCCTCTCAAGCTACCACATAGATGCATTGGCCTCGCGACTAAGTCCTGACACTAAGGACATCTGTCGTGACAATTCCACGACAACTCCTGTTGTTTTATGTTGACACGAGAAATTTTTTTTAAAGCAATAACAAGGCAATGGATATCGCTTCGTCCCCAAAGGTGGGACTTTCCCTACCGAAACCATCATGCTTGTTGTGAGAAGCTATGGTTTGTGAGAAGCATATACCCGAACCTGCCCCAAATGGGACAATTTTTTTAACACGGCATGTTGATGCCGCTCCATCATAGCATGCCAAGTTTCATGAATTTCAGATGAGTTTTGTATTTACTAGAATTTAAAAACCAGGCATCTCAACGTTTTGCCGGCAATCAACAGTGCCCTGGTGTTTGAATTTCATTACCTTCTCTTGCATGGGACCTAGAAATTCACCCAAGGACACAGATTAGATTTTTAAACCAACCTTAGTGTATTGGAGCATATGCTTGTAGTTCAAATTTGAATTATGCACATAAAATGCCTAAAAAACCCAGTTAATGCATAAAAATGTCCAAGCGAACCCCCCAAAATCACAAAAATTGACACAACACTCATGTTGTTCTATGTTGACATTAGAAAAAATTTGAAAGCAATAAGAGGCAATGGATATCATTTCATCCCCAAAGGTGGGACATTCCTATCGAAACCATCATGCTTGTTGTGAGAAGCTCTGGTTTATGAGAAGCTTATATCCGAACCTGCCCCAAATGGGACAAATTTTTTACCATGGCATGTTGATGCCGCTCCATGATAGCATGCCAAGTTTCATAAATTTCATATGAGTTTTGGATTTACTAGAATTTAGAAACTAGGCATCTCAATGTTTTGCCGGCAATCAAGAGTGCCCTAGTGTTTGAATTTCATTCCCATCTCTTGCATGGGACCTACAAATTCACCCAAGGACACACATGTGATTTTTCAACCAAGTTTAGTCCATTGGAGCATGTGCTTGTAGTTCAAATTTGAATTATGCACATAAAATGCCTAGAAAACCCAGTTAATGTATAAAAAAGGCCAAACGAACCCCGAAAAATCCCAAGATTGAACACAGCACTCCTGTTTTTCTATGTTGACACTAGAAAAATTTTGAAAGCAATAAGAGGCAACGGATATCGTCCCGTCACCAAAGGTGGTACGTTCCCTATCGAAATCATCATGCTTGTTGTGAGAAGCTCTGGTTTGTGAGAAGCTTATACCCGAATTTCACCACGGCATGTTGATGCCGCTCCATGATAGCATGCCAAGTTTCATGAATTTCAGACGAGTTTTGGATTTACTGGAATTTAAAAACCAGGCATCTCAACATTTTGCCGGCAATCAACAGTGCCATGGTGTTTGAATTTCATTCCCATCTCTTGCATGGGACCTAGAAATTCACCCAAGGACACACATGTGATTTTTGAACCAACTTTGGTGCATTGGAGCATGTGCTTGTAGTTCAAATTTGAATTATGCACATAAAATGCCTAGAAAACCAGTTAATGTATAAAAAAGGCTAAACGAACCCCAAAAAATTCCACGATTGAACACAACATTCCTGTTGTTCTATGTTGACACTAGAAATTTTTTGAAAGCAATAAGAGGCAACGGATATTGTCCCGTCCCCAAAGGTGGTACGTTCCCTATCAAAACCATCATGCTTGTTGTGAGAAGCTTTGGTTTGTGAGAAGCTTATACCCAAACCTGTCCCAAATGGGACAAAATTTTCGCCACAGCATGTTGATGCCGCTCCATGGTAGCATGCCAAGTTTCATGAATTTCAAACGAGTTTTGTATTTACTAGAATTTAAAAACCAGGTATCTCAACGTTTTGTCGGCAATCAACAATGCCCTGGTGTTCGAAATTCATTCCCATCTCTTGCATGGGACCTAGAAATTCACCCAAGGACACACATGTGATTTTTCAACCAACTTCCGTGCATTGGAGCATGTGCTTGTAGTTCAAATTTCAATTATGCATATAAAATGCCTAGAAAAGCCAGTTGATGTATAAAAAGGGCCAAACGAACCCCGAAAAATTCATTCCCATTTCTTGCATGGGACCTAAGCATGCACTGAAGGACACATATTTGATTTTGCAACCAATTTGTATGCACCGGAGCATGTGCATGTAGTTTAATTTTGAATTGTGCACCTGAAATGGCTAGAAAACCAGTTTAATGTATGAAATGTCCAAACGAACCTTCAATAATTCCAATTCTTTTACGACACACATATAGTTGCATGTTCACTGCAGATAAAAGGTCTAGCAATTCAAACATCGTCGATTGTCGTTGTGGCACCATTTAGTAATTCAAATCAAGTAGAACCCACATAGTTTATTCTCACCAACCGTGTGAGATGTAGTACAAAATATCTTGGAGCACCGTCGGTGTATAGTACGCCTATAGCTTATGCGAGAAGGTGCGTCGGCTACAGTTCACAGCCGGCGTGTCAAGCACACTAGCTCGCTCCCCCAAAACTCTGCATCCCTCGCAATCTCGAAAATATCTACTGTCTGGAAGGTTTTAATGTTTGATAGCACACGATTAGAATGTGAGGACCATGTGCGATGTCTGTTACTCCCGCTCTGCTTCAGTCCCTTGATTCAAATTTTCAGTAGCCCCAGCATTTTACTCCCGCCTCTGCATCCCTTGCAATCTCAAAAATATCTACTCGCCCTTGATCCAAATTTTCAGTAGCCCCGCCTTGTTACTCCCGCCTAGTAAAATTTTCAGTTGCCGCAGTATTTTCTCAAACACAACCTCCGCTCACATAGGCACACAGAACCCTCGAAACCATTGGTAGGTCACCGCCATCGCCGGCGCCTCCATCCTCAACCTCTGCCTATGTGCTGGGGAGCTCGAGTAGCCAATGGCCAAAATGAGGTTTATCATGGCCTTTTCGCCCGACACCGGCGAGGTGGCCGCCAGGTGTCCCCGTCGTCCTCCGCAGGCCCGATCCGCCATTGCCGGTCCCCCGATCCGCCCGCCACCGCGCCCCTACGCCGGTTCGAGGACTTTCCCGTCCTCCCCCGGACCCGGCAGCCGACGACGTCCTACCTCGGGGTCCGGCAGCGGCCGTGGGAGACGTGGGTCACCGAGATTACAAATTGAGAGACCCACACCCGCTGGTGGCTTCGTAGCTTCCACACGGCCGAGCTTAGAGCCATGGAGTACGACCACTAGCAGGTCTGCTACCACGGCGCGGCGGCTAGGCTCAATTTCCCCTTTGGTACACGTCCGGTCCACCTTATTCCGTCGGAGCCAGGGGTGGTGAGCTCGGCTATGTTGCAGGAGGACCACGAGGCGTGGGGGCGTCTCGAGGTCGAGGCCACCGACAAGGCCTACATGCAAGAGCTCCGCCGGCAGCACCCGGAGCTCGTGGAGGCGGAACGGGCGATCTTTGTCGGCGCGGAGGCGGCGAGGTTATCGTGCTCTCCTCCGATGACGAGGTCGAAGGCGGTGAGGATGGCGGCAAGGTTATCGCACTCTCCTCTGATGACGAGGTCGAAGACGATGGCAACGGCGACACGAAGGGCATCGAGGTGGCCCCCGAGGACGAGGAGATCGACGTTGACGAGTGGAGGAGTGCCTTCCCCAACGACCCCGACGACGGTACTGGCACGGACCCGGCTCACGGCACATCGTACATGACGATGAAGGATTGGATCGACCTCTACTTCGACCAAAATTAGTTTAGCTTAGTTTAAGTTTATGTTTTATGTTTGGTTATGCAAAACTATCTATGTTTATGTTTGAATGCATGCTACTTTCAGTTGAACCTGCTTTGAACTTGATCAAATTGAAGTTTACAACCTTAAGTTTAGGGGATCGACTAGAAAAGGCCAAAAATTATTGGAGTATATATATATATATCCACTAAGGGTTTTAGTCCTTTAACTTTTTAGGGATCGCCAAGAGATTTCCTTATGACTTGTTTATTTCAGTTCTTCATAATGCGATGCTCTATATGTGCAACTATTTGCCGTCCAGTTCAATTTCATCAATAACAGTTTCAACAAGACCACTATGAATTACAATATTTGGTTGCTGGTAAGGATATTGCAGTTAACATGCCTTTTCATTTTTCAATTGTTGTTTAGCAACATGCATTGTACTGGATGACTAAATATGCAATCCCAGGCTACATAACAACAAGGAAGAGTGTTACCTTAATGTTTTGATGATGTCTAGATATACATGTAATAAAATATTATATAATGGGATGGATGGAGTGTTGTACCACATCATTTTTCAATTGTTGTTTAGCTTCTAATATTAACTTGGTACTTTTAGGTACATATATCATTGCCAAAGATCCACACTTCGACCCTTTCTGCGTATGGGGAAATGAGATATTCATGAACCAGCATCAAGTGAGGAAACTGATAAAGATTGTTACTAAAATGAGTCAAAAGATGGCAATCAAACTATTTGTTTACACTTTATGCAAGACAATAGTGAACTGCAGGATGGTAAGTAAGAACCCCGTAGCCTTCTTTTTACTGCCCGTAATGAGTTGTGTTAGATGACAATATCTGAATCTTTTTTCTTTTGCAGTGGATCATGAAGCAGTTTACTCAAGATTACCTCTCAAACTACATTATTGGCGGTTGGCCATCACAAGGGGTTGGACTAGAGTCCTGCATGCCTTCTGCATCCAGGAGAGCACAATAAGGTCATTCCGCTTCACCTTGTTCAACAACTGGAATGTCTGTCGCCTCTTTCTTTACCATCTGTAATAGTACACAAGTATAGAACCCTGGTACATCATTCTTTATTTGGTGCTTCTATAATTCTTAAACATATGTGCTTGTGATTCGAATAATGCATTGGTTGTTTGAACCTGATGGATATGAATAAAGCTATAGCCTACTTTCAAGTTTAAATTAGGTACAATTTTAAATAGAAGCAATTAAATTAGGGCGAAATTATGTTGTGCAGGTTATTACTGAAAGAAATATGCCCTAGAGGCAATAATAAAGTTATTATTTATTTCCTTATTTCATGATAAATTTTTATTATTCATGCTAGAATTGTATTAACCGGAAACATAATACATGTGTGAATACATAGACAAACTAAACGTCACTAGTATGCCTCTACTTGACTAGCTCGTTGATCGAAGATGGTTATGTTTCCTAACCATAGACATGTGTTGTCATTTGATTAATGGGATCACATCATTAGGAGAATGGTGTGATTGACTTGACCCATTCTGTTAGCTTAGCACTCGATCGTTTAGTATGTTGCTATTGCTTTCTTCATGACTTATACATGTTCCTATGACTATGAGATTATGCAACTCCCATTTACCGGAGGAACATTTTGTGTGCTACCAAACGTCACAACATAACTGGGTGATTATAAAGGAGCTCTACAGGTGTCTCCAAAGGTACATGTTGGGTTGGCGTATTTCGAGATTAGGATTTGTCACTCCGATTGTCGGAGAGGTATCTCTGGGCCCTCTCGGTAATGCACATCACATAAGCCTTGCAAGCATTGCAACTAATGAGTTAGTTGCGAGATGATGTATTACGAAACGAGTAAAGAGACTTGCCGGTAACGAGATTGAACTAGGTATTGAGATACCGACGATCGAATCTCGGGCAAGTAACATACCGATGACAAAGGGAACAACGTATGTTGTTATGCGGTCTGGCCGATAAAGATCTTTGTAGAATATGTAGGAGCCAATATGAGCATCCAGGTTCCGATATTGGCTATTGACCGGAGACATGTCTCGGTCATGTCTACATTGTTCTCGAACCCGTAGGGTCCGCACACTTAAGGTTTCGATGATAGTTATATTATGAGTTTTGATGTACCGAAGTTAGTTCGCAGTCCCGGATGTGATCACGGACATAGCGAGGAATCTCGAAATGGTCGAGACATAAAGATTGATATATTGGACGGCTATATTCAGACACCGGAAGTGTTCCGGGTGATTTCGGAGAAAACCAGAGTACCGGAGGGTTACCGGAACCCCCCGGGAGAAGTAATGGGCCATATGGGCCTTAGTGGAGAGAGAGAGAAGGGCAGCCAGGGTGGGCCGCGCGCCTCCTCCCACCCTGGTCCGAATTGGACTAGGAGAGCGGGGGTGGCGCCCCCCTTTCCTTCTCCCTCCCCACTTCCTTCCCCCTCCTAGTAGGAGTCCTACTCCTACTAGGAGGAGGACTCCTCCTTGGCGCGCCTATAGGGCTGGCCGGCCTCCTCCCCTTGCTCCTTTATATACAGGGGCAGGGGGCACCCCTAAACACACAAGTTGATCCACGTGATCGTTTTCTTAGCCGTGTGCGGTGCCCCCTTCCACCATAATCCTCGATAATATTGTAGCGGTGCTTAGGCGAAGCCCTGCGACGGTAGAACATCAAGATCGTCACCACGCCGTCGTGCTGACGGAACTTCCCCGACACTTTGCTGGATCGGAGTCCGGGGATCGTCATCGAGCTGAACGTGTGCTAAAACTCGGAGGTGCCGTAGTTTCGGTGCTTGATCGGTCGGGCCGTGAAGACGTACGACTACATCAACCGCGTTGTCATAACGCTTCCAATGTCGGTCTACGAGGGTACGTAGACTACACTCTCCCCTCTCGTTGCTATGCATCACCATGATCTTGCGTGTGCGTAGGAATTTTTTTGAAATTACTACGTTCCCCAACAGTGGCATCCGAGCCTAGGTTTTATGTGTTGATGTTATATGCACGAGTAGAACACAAGTGAGTTGTGGGCGATATAAGTCATACTGCTTACCAGCATGTCATACTTTGGTTCGGCGGTATTGTTGGACGAAGCGGCCCGGACCGACATTACGCGTACGCTTACGCGAGACCGGTTCTCCCGACGTGCTTTGCACAAAGGTGGCTAGCGGGTGACAGTTTCTCCAACTTTAGTTGAACCGAGTGTGGCTACGCCCGGTCCTTGCGAAGGTTAAAACAGCACCAACTTGACAAACTATCGTTGTGGTTTTGATGCGTAGGTAAGATTGGTTCTTGCTTAAGCCCGTAGCAGCCACGTAAAACTTGCAACAACAAAGTAGAGGACATCTAACTTGTTTTTGCAGGGCATGTTGTGATGTGATATGGTCAAGACATGATACTAAATTTTATTGTATGAGATGATCATGTTTTGTAACCGAGTTATCAGCAACTGGCAGGAGCCATATGGTTGTCGCTTTATTATATGCAATGCAACTGCGCTGTAATGCTTTACTTTATCACTAAGCGGTAGCGATAGTCGTGGAAGCATAAGATTGGCGAGACGACAACGATGCTACGATGATGATCAAGGTGTCGCGCCGGTGACAATGGTGATCATGACGGTGCTTCGAAGATGGAGATCACAAGCACAAGATGATGATGGCCATATCATATCACTTATATTGATTGCATGTGATGTTTATCTTTTATGCATCTTATCTTGCTTTGATTGACGGTAGCATTTTAAGATGATCTCTCACTAATTATCAAGAAGTGTTCTCCCTGAGTATGCACCGTTGCGAAAGTTCTTCGTGCTGAGACACCACGTGATGATCGGGTGTGATAGGCTCTACGTTCAAATACAACGGGTGCAAAACAGTTGCACACGTAGAATACTCAGGTTATACTTGACGAGCCAAGAATATACAGATATGGCCTCGGAACACGGAGATCGAAAGGTCGAGCGTGAATCATATAGTAGATATGATCAACATAGTGATGTTCACCAATGAAACTACTCCATCTCACGTGATGATCGGACATGATTTAGTTGATTTGGATCATGTGATCACTTAGAGGATTAGAGGGATGTCTATCTAAGCGGGAGGTCTTAAGTAATATGATTAATTGAACTTTAATTTATCATGAACTTAGTCCTGGTAGTATTAGCATATCTATGTTGTAGATCAATAGCTCGCGTTGTTGCTTTCATATGTTTATTTTGATATGTTCCTAGAGAAAATTGTGTTGAAAGATGTTAGTAGCAATGATGCGGATTGGATCCGTGATCTGAGGTTTATCCTCATTGCTGCACAGAAGAATTATGTCCTTGATGCACTGCTAGGTGACAGACCTATTGCAGGAGCAGATACAGACGTTATGAACGTTTGGCTAGCTCGATATGATGACTACTTGATAGTTTAGCGCACCATGCTTAACGGCTTAGAATCGGGACTTCAAAGACGTTTTGAACGTCATGGACCATATGAGATGTTCCAAGAAGTTGAAGTTAATATTTCAAGAAAATACCCGAGTTGAGAGATATGAAGTCTCCAACAAGTTCTATAGCTAAAAGATGGAGGAGAATCGCTCAAGCAGTGAGCATGTGCTCAGATTGTCTGGGTACTACAATCGCTTGAATCAAGTGGGAGTTAATCTTCCAGATAAAATAGTGATTGACAGAATTCTCTAGTCACCATCAACAAGTTAGTAGAACTTCATGATGAACTATGATATGCAAGGGATAACAGAAATGATTCCCAAGATCTTCGTAATATTGAAATTGACGAAGGTAGAAATCGAGAAAAACATCAAGTGTTGATGGTAGACAAGACCACTAGTTTCAAGAAAAGGGCAGAGCGAAGAAGGGGAACTTCAAGAAGAACAGCAAGCAAGTTGCTGCTCAAGTGAAGAAGCCCAAGTCTGGTCCTAAGCCTGAGACTAAGTGCTTCTACTGCAAAGGGACTGGTCACTGGAAGCGGAACTACCCCAAGTAATTGGTGGATAACAAGGACGGCAAAGTGAACAAAGGTATATTGGATATACATGTTATTGATGTGTACTTTACTACTGTTTATAGCAACCCCTCGGCATTTGATACTGGTTCAGTTACTAAGAGTAGTAACTCGAAACGGGAGTTGCAGAATAAACAGAAACTAGTAAAAGTCGAGGTGACGATGTGTGTTGGAAGTAGTTCCAAGATTGATATGATCATCATCGCACTCTCCCTATACTTTCGGGATTAGTGTTGAAACTAAATAAGTGTTATTTGGTGTTTGCGTTGAGCATGAATATTATTTGATCATGTTTATTGCAATACGGTTATTCATTTAAGTTAGAGAACAATTGTTTACATGAATAAAACCTTCTATGGTCATACACACCAATGAAAATGGTTTGTTGGATCTCGATCGTAGTGATACACATATTCATAATATTGAAGCCAAAAGTTGCAAAGTTAATAATGATAGTGCAACTTATTTGTGGCACTGCCGTTTAAGTCATATTAGTGTAAAGCGCATGAAGAAACTCCATGCTGATGGGATTTTGGAATCACTTGATTATGAATCACTTGATGCTTGTGAACCATGTCTCTTGGGCAAGATGACTAAGACTCCGTTCTCCGGAACAATAGAGCGAGCAACAAACTTATTGGAAATAATACATACTGATGTATGCGGTCCGATGAGTATTAAGGCTCGCAGCAAGTATCGTTATTTTCTGAACTTCATAGATGATTTGAGCAGATATGGGTATATCTACTTGATGAAACATAAGTCTGAAACATTTGAAAAGTTCAAAGAATTTCAGAGTGAAGTGGAAAATCATCGTAACAAGAAAATAAAGTTTCTACGATCTAATCGTGGATGAGAATATTTGAGTTACGAGTTTGGCCTTCAGTTAAAACAATGTGAAATAGTTTCACCACTCACGCCACCTAGAACACCACACTGTAATGGTGTGTCCAAACGTCGTAACCGTACTTTATTAGATATGGTGCGATTTATGATGTTTCTTACCAATTTACCACTATTGTTTTTGGGGCCATGCATTAAAGACAGCTGCATTCACGTTAAAAAAGGGTCACCATCTAAGTCCGTTGAGACGACACAATCTGAACTGTGGTTTGGCAAGAAACCAAAGTTGTCGTTTCTTAAAGTTTGGGGTTGTGATGCTTATATCAAAAAGTTTCATCCTGATAAGCTCAAACCCAAATCGGAGAAATATGTCTTCATAGGATACCCAAAGGAGACTGTTGGGTACACCTTCTATCACAGATCCGAAGGCATGTTATTCATTGTTGAGAATGGATCCTTTCTAGAGAAGGAGTTTTTCTCGAAAGAAGTGAGTGGGAGGAAAGTAGAACTTGATGAGGTAACTATACCTACTCCCTTATTGGAAAGTAGTTCATCACAGAAATCTGTTCCTGTGGCTACTACACCAATTAGTGAGGAAGCTAATGATGATGATCATATAACTTCAGATCAAGTTACTACCGAATCTCGTATGTAAACCAGAGTGAGATCCGCACCAAAGTGGTACGGTAATCCTGTTCTGGAGGTCATTTTACTTGACCATAACGAGCCTACGAACTATGAGGAAGCGACGATGAGCCCAGATTCCGCAAAATGTCTTGAGGCCATGAAATCTGAGATGAGATCCATGTATGAGAACAAAGTATGGACTTTGATTGACTTGCCCAATGATCGGCGAGCCATTGAGATTAAATGGATCTTCAAGAGGAAGACGGGCGCTGATAGTAGTGTTACTATCTACAAAGCTAGAATTGTCGCAAAAAGGTTTTCGACAAGTTCAAGGTGTTGACTACGATGAGAGTTTCTCACTCGTATCTATGCTTAAGTCTGTCCGAATCATGTTAGAAATTGCCGCATTTTATGAAATCCGGCAAATGGATAAACAAAACTGCATTCCTTAATGGATTTATTAAAGAAGAGTTGTATATGATACAACTAGAAGGTTTTGTCAATCCTAAAGGTGCTAACAAAATGTGCAAGCTCCAGCGATCCATCTATGGACTGGTGCAAGCATCTCGGAGTTGGAATATACGCTTTGATAAGTTGATCAAAGCATATAGTTTTATACAGACTTGCGGTGAAGCCTGTATTTACAAGAAAGTGAGTGGGAGCACTACAGCATTTTTGATAAGTATATGTGAATGACATATTCTTGATCGGAAATAATGTAGAATTATTCTGCAAAGCATAAAGGACTGTTTTTGAAAGAAGTTTTTCAAAGAAAGACCTCGGTGAAGCTGCTTACATATTGAGCCTCAAGATCTATAGAGATAGATCAAGATGCTTGATAAGTTTTTCAGTGAGTACATACCTTGACAAGATTTTGAAGTAGTTCAAAATGGAACAGTCAAAGAAGAAGTTCTTGCCTGTGTTACAAGGTGTGAAGTTGAGTAAGACTCAAAACCCGACCACGGCAGAAGATAGAGAAAGAATGAAAGTCATTCCCTATGCCTTAGCCATAGGTTCTATAAAGTATGCCATGCTGTGTACCAGACCTATTGTATACCCTGCCCTGAGTTTGGCAAGGGAGTACAATAGTGATCTAGGAGTAGATCACTGGACAGCGGTCAAAATTATCCTTAGTGGAATAAGGATATGTTTCTCGATTATGGAGGTGACAAAAAGGTTCGTCGTAAAGGGTTACGTCGATGCAAATTTTGACACTGATCCAGATGATTCTAAATCTCAATCTGGATACATATTGAAAGTGGGAGCAATTAGCTAGAGTAGCTCCGTGCAGAGCATTGTTGACATAGAAATTTGCAAAATACTTACGGATCTGAATATAACAGACCCGTTGACTAAAATTATCTCACAAGCAAAACATAATCACACCTTAGTACTCTTTGGGTGTTAATCACATAATAATGTGAACTAGATTACTGACTCTAGTAAACCCTTTGGGTGTTGGTCACATATCGATGTGAACTATGGGTGTTAACCACATAAAGATGTGAACTTTTGATGTTAGATCACATGGCGATGTGAACTAGATTATTGACTCTAGTGCAAGTGGGAGACTGAAGGAAATATGCCCTAGAGCCAATAATAAAGTTATTATTTATTTCCTTATTTCATGATAAATGTTTATTATTCATGCTAGAATTATATTAACTGGAGACATAATACATGTGTGAATACATAGACAAACTAAACGTCACTAGTATGCCTCTACTTGACTAGCTCGTTGATCGAAGATGGTTATGTTTCCTAACCATAGACATGTGTTGTCATTTGATTAACGGGATCACATCATTAGGAGAGTGATGTGATTGACTTGACCCATTCCGTTAGCTTAGCACTCGATCATTTAGTATGTTGCTATTGCTTTCTTCATGACTTATACATGTTCCTATGACTATGAGATTATGCAACTCCCGTTTACTGGAGGAACACTTTGTGTGCTACCAAACGTCACAACGTAACTGGGTGATTATAAAGGAGCTCTACAGGTGTCTCCAAAGGTACATGTTGGGTTGGCGTATTTCGAGATTAGGATATGTCACTCCGATTGTCGGAGAGGTATCTCTGGGCCCTCTCGGTAATGCACATCACATAAGCCTTGCAAGCATTGCAACTAATGAGTTAGTTGCGAGATGATGTATTACGAAATGAGTAAAGAGACTTGCCAGTAACGAGATTCAACTAGGTATTGAGATACCGACGATCGAATCTCGGGCAAGTAACATACCGATGACAAAGGGAACAACGTATGTTGTTATGCGGTCTGACCGATAAAGATCTTCGTAGAATATGTAGGAGCCAATATGAGCATCCAGGTTCCGCTATTGGTTATTGACCGGAGACATGTCTCAGTCATGTCTACATTGTTCTCGAACCCATAGGGTCCGCACGCTTAAGGTTTCGATGACAGTTATATTATGAGTTTTGATGTACCGAAGTTAGTTCGGAGACCCGGATGTGATCATGGACATAACGAGGAGCCTTGAAATGGTCGAGACATAAAGATTGATATATTGGACGGCTATATTCGGACACCGGAAGTGTTCCGGGTGATTTCGGAGAAAACCGGAGTACCGGAGGGTTACCGGAACCCCCCGGGAGAAGTGATGGGCCATATGGGCCTTAGTGGAGAGAGAGAAGGGCAGCCAGGGTGGGCCGCGCGCCTCCTCCCACCCTGGTCCGAATCGGACTAGGAGAGGGGGGCGGCGCCCCCCTTTCCTTCTCCCTCCCCACTTCCTTCCCCCTCCTAGTAGGAGTCCTACTCCTACTAGGAGGAGGACTCCTCCTTGGCACACCTATAGGGCCGGCCGGCCTCCTCCCCTTGCTCCTTTATATACGGGGGCAGGAGGCACCCCTAGACACACAAGTTGATCCACGTGATCGTTTTCTTAGCCGTGTGCGGTGCCCCCTTCCACCATAATCCTTGATAATATTGTGGCGGTGCTTAGGCGAAGCCCTGCGACGGTAGAACATCAAGATCGTCACCACGCCATCGTGCTGACGGAACTCTTCCCCGACACTTTGCTGGATTGGAGTCCGGGGATCGTCATCGAGCTAAACGTGTGCTAAAACTTGGAGGTGCCATGGTTTCGGTGCTTGATCGGTCGGGCCATGAAGACGTACGACTACATCAACCGCATTGTTATAACGCTTCCGCTGTCGGTCTACGAGGGTACGTAGACTACACTCTCCCCTCTCATTGCTATGCATCACCATGATCTTGCGTGTGCGTAGGAAATTTTTTGAAATTACTACTTTCCCCAACAATTACGGCACACACGGTTGGTAAAACACAAACGTTTGCGATATACACCATAATCTGAGACGGTTCACAGAGTGGAAATGTGTGCAAGCATGCACACAGTTGCTGTTTGCAAAGTGTGTGTGATGTCAGACACTATCACATATGGTGCGGGAAAACTAAATGTGTGTGATTGTCTACCTATCGTACACGGTTATAATCATGAACTGTTTGTGATGTGCCAGGGCATCGTAAAACTCCCGTGCCTAGAATCTGTCTAGAAAACTCCCGTGCCTGGAATCTGCCTGGTTTTAGGCAGAACCACAAAACTCCGATCGCGATGACAATGCGAGCACAAACGAGTAGCAAGGATGAAGCATTTGGGATATTCAATATATCGAAAACGGTTATATAGGGACAACTGTATGCATCAAGGCTCCCTATCCCCAATGGTTTCTGGGTCGTGTGGGAAGGGCCCCCCCCCCTATCGCCCACACTCACTTGGCAATGGTTCCAAATGTCGTCGCGGAAAGGGGTTAAAATCGTTTTTTAGGACCGATGTGCACCAGTGTCCCCCCTGCGCGCGTGTGTTTGAAAAATCAAAAAACAAACAAATAGCAAGTCATAAACTATGACTATGCATAAATATGAAGCTAATCTAGCTTACAGGAATAAGTGTGATCCATTATTCCATATACATAGTTAAGAGGAGAAACAACGAATATCACCTACAAATTTGTTTTGTACAACAATTCTGCAGTGCAAGATAATCAAAGAGGGTAATACTCCCAGTTCAATTAGGCACATAGTTTGAGTGGCAATCATAGTATTGAAAAGAATTGTGTATAAATACATGAAAAACAAGCAAGTGTGCTAGAAATACCAAAAATGCCCCCTCCCCTCAACAAGCTCACAATGCCTAGCCTCCATCACTAGATATTCATCCCACTGTACTCTCTTCTATGCAGTCAAAAGTTGAATGCTTGGGAAAAAAGTACTGAACAATCAGTGATATTTGTGATAAAGGTGTACCGTTGGTTCTGCAGTTTTCTGAAATTATGACAGAGTAGTAATCTAACGTGTGTTGCAACGGGGGCACATATAATTTAATAGTTAGAAGAAGCTTTCAAGTTTCTTTCAGCATTAAATTACTCTCTTTTTTCTCCTCCCCCTGTCGGAGTTCGCAGACAATGGAGCCAAACTATGCCTTCTTTTGCTCCTTGCCATGGCTGCTCCTCTCGTCCTCGTTGAACAACTCGATCAACAGTTTGTTCTTCTTCTCAAGAAGGTTCCAATGCCCCAGCAGCTACCTCACAAGCTGGTAATAACTGTTGTTATTAGTTGCGGCGACAAAGAGCCCAGTCAAGAGGTTGCTGATGCTCTTAATCTCCTCCCTGTAGTTACCACAATATGCTCATGCAAGCACAATTTATACATCTATTGGTGCATCATCGATGTATTCACTTCCTTGACCTCAACTTCCATGAGTATCACATCGCCGTTCTTGCTGCGGATGTTCATGTCACCCATAGGACAAATTTATTCGAAGTCATAGGTCTGCATGAAGTTATATCTCTCATAAGCAGATTGTCTTAATTTAAAGGAGAAGAAACTACTATAACGATATATGATTAACTTGAAGGGACTATTGAAAAGATTACACCGCAAGTTTACCTCGAGCACCCACATTGTCAAGCATTTACGAATCTTATCTGTAATTGTGATCACAATACTTGCTCCCGTACAGTTTTTTTACAATTGCAAACCATAGATAAAAATAACTACTAACAGCAACATGGATTGTTGACATGAATACATCATATGAAATCAACGTTAAAAATGGATATGCACATACATATGGCAGAAGATTTACCTACGATGAACTTGAGTTATATCATGCTAGTGCTCACTCTTTAATCTTCAATTCACACTATATGAGGGCATAAGAAAAGGTCTGCCATTTCATTTGTATAAGGAACTTGGGAAGTGCATATTTATTGAACTAGTTAGTGTTCTACTTCACACCATTGCATCTATGCTACTTTTGCTGCTCCCACAAAAAGGCATGAGATGATTGTGCCATTTCTCAGCACCGGAATATAAGTTGAGTAACTGCCAGTGAATAAGACATATGTAGCACGTAGAAAACCCCCTTCAATGTACATTCCTTCTTTATATCACAGTACAAAAATAACACTACAAAATAAATAAATAAATAAATAAATAAATAAATAAGTAGAAATCTATCTAACAAACTAGGTGGTGTCCGCAACTATGTGACATATCATGTTGTATATCTTCTTCAAGAAAATATGGGCACATAACATGTTGTATTGTCTCAAATCTTTGAGTCACCGAATACGATCATATAGTCTAGAGTCCAAGTGAAGCTATGCATCAAATTATGTATCTGTAAAACTAAGCTTACTACAAGAGAGGTAAGCACTCACTGTCACTAATATAGTTATATAGTGAAGAACAATTTGCCGAACTGAAATTTTATACTCAACCAGAAAAAAAACTGGACTAATAAAGACTGGCAATGGTGCTCATATGCATAATTAGTTTAACCGAGCAAGAAAACTTAATCACTAGGTTAAAAAAGTGTAAGCTGACTGACGATGCTTTGCAAATTCAAACATAAAATAGGAGACTCGATGTAGCAAACATACCAACTAATCAGGTAAAAGGTTTCATTCTTTGCTCTACAGTCGCCAAAAGGAATATTTGTTCTGTGAATGCTTTGGATGAATGCACACACTTCCATTAATCATACAGGTTGTTCAGATTGCCAACTCCAAAGCCTTCACAAATCCTCATAACACATCAGCTCCACTAAAAGCAACTCATGCATCATAAACAACATTTGACTATTTCTTTATCAAACAATGTCAACTAACCAACAAAAAGGTATGTATTGAAGATAACAATGTTCACAACATGAAGCTCCTTCCCTCCAAGAGTCACTGCCAAGAAAGCAAAATAGTTTATATTCAAAGCTTGTTAATGCCCCATTAAACTCCAATTCTACATCAGGGTGAGACATGCTAGACCTTCTGTCTTCAACAAGTTAAAAGCTTCTTCCTTGTTGTACAATATCACACCCAACATCAATTTTCAATAATCACACCATCCCCGTGAAAAATCACAAAGAAAATGTCATGATTTCTACATACTCTCAGAGATGAGAGGACTCACCTTTGGTGTCAGAGCCTGAGTGTTCGAGACCGAAACACATAAAATCTTTCAGAATACTCAATCTCTCACCAGATGTGATATCCCAATACCTTTGTTCTTTTATCTCAGTAAATATCCAAGGCTGTCAAGTATAAAATGTCATGCAATAACATCAAAGCAATCTATTACAATTTCACATAAGGGCATACTCATATGTACATTTCATGTGTTCCATTATGTTTAACAAATCACTGCATAGGTTATTTCAATGGTTATCAGACGATATTAGACTTCTCAATCAAATATTTCATCTAGTACAGAGATGTAGAGAGTTTATTTATTAAGCAAGTACAAGCATCAAAAAAATGTTAGGACCTATGAGCATACTGGTTTTGCATGTATCCTCATGAATTACTACGATTACATGCTAGAGTTTACCTTGTCTATTAGGTATCAGTTCAATGTAAAGTACGCATTATAAAGACCTTTCAGTAACTATGTGAACAATATGAATGCACAGTCATCAACCATCAGCCAGCTACGAACAGGGACCCGGTGTACTAATTTTAAAAATAATTTTCATCTGAATTTTGAGATCAAAGAAGAGGGAACAGTGAGACATTCATAGAAGAGGAGCAAATGTGAAAATAACAGTTTACATACTCCAGGTGAGCAACTACGGAAGACATACAAAATATTGTATCTATTACATTGCTGGAATGGTCGTAAGTATTTAAAAAGTATCATTCGCGCAAAATCAAAAACTATATATGCGGAGTGTTAAACACTGTCAGAAATATCAATGTTTTGAAATGATGAATAGCACTTCTTATGGCAGAGCTTTCAAGACTAAACACTGGAGCATAATTAATTTATCTAGAACTAAGGCGGAATCTGAAGATCCTAGTTTAGTTAATGGATTGGAAATGCCCTCAAATATCCCAAGATCTTGCAGAGTTGACCTAGTTGCAACACATCATTTACGTGAAAAAATATAACAAACCAATGAGAATTAAGAGTATTGTTGAAGCATCACCTGCCTTTACTGAAAGACCTTTAACTGGAGGTAATTCAGCATCACATATATTAAACAGAATAGCTGAATTGTTGTGCTCACCTTGTATGTGATTCTTGATTCTATGTAAGAACAACTTTCTTTGAAGGCAGGAACGGTGCCGATTCTTTAGTTCAGACAATTATGACTGGGGTACTTCACCCATAACAATAGATGGCCGATCACGGCAACAACACTACCGCAAACTTGTTGATTGGGGCTATACTAACCAGTGTGCACAGAAGGCCCTTGACGACTTGCATGTCATTGGAAATGGTGACATATTATCCTTTACTGATTGGAACAGGCATGTTTCAGCCAGCTCGAGGTGCACTTACCAAGGTTGCAATTTACATGATTTACGTATATATAATGTGAGAAGAAAACCCGAAGAAATGATTATGTGTATTTTTAGCGAAGTGTGCTTGTGAACCACATATTAGCTTTCGATTGTGTAATCACGCCATGACATCATGATTCCCCAAAAAAATCAGACAGTTAGCACAGTATGGAGACCTAAATCTTGAACATTCTAAAATAATTACAAGATCCTCATTTTTCTCTATTTATACCAGAAAGTAAGAAGAACCGCAAGCAATCATCGGGAAATACCAAATCTAGGGGTTACAGAAAGTCAAAGTGTTCCCATCAGACTAGAGAACACTAATGTTCTACCTTGTTTTAATCAAAACAAATGTTCTACCTGGGAAGAAAAAATGACAGATGCAACTCACGCAGATGACCAGGCCTAGGTAATTTATAGCAGATGTCCACATGTGAAACCTTTTTCTGGGGCTTACAAGAAACACTTGCAAGTTGTTAAACCGAAAACATTGTGTTAGAATATAGTTTAGTTAATGATAACACAGAGCTGATCACTACCTTGTTTATATACTTGCAATTAGTTGTAGCCCTTTCGACCACTGAAGTCCAAATGAAGCAAGTGCAACACTTCCAGCAATCTTTGTAGGTCTGAACACCAAAAAGTTACCTCCTGTAATCAAAATTCTGAAACTTTAATAATTGATGGTCGCTGCTACCTCTTTTAGCACTGCGTTGGTTTTCCCCGAAGAGGAAGGGATGATGCAGCAAAGTAGCGTAAGTATTTACCTCAGTTTTTGAGAACCAAGGTATCAATATAGTAGGAGGCTACGCGTGAGTCCCTCGTACCTGCACAAAACAAATAAATCCTCACAACCAACGCAAATAGGGGTTGTCAATCCCTATAGGGCCACTTACGAGAGTGAGATCTGATAGATATGATAAGATAATATTTTTGGTATTTTTATGATAAAGATGCAAAGTAAAATAAAGGCAAAGTAAATAACTAAGTAGTAGGAGATTAATATGATAAAGATAGACCCGGGGGCCATAGGTTTCACTAGTGGCTTCTCTCGAGAGCATAAGTATTCTATGGTGGGTGAACAAATTACTGTTGAGCAATTGACAGAATTGAGCATAGTTATGAGAATATCTAGATATGATCATGTATATAGGCATCACGTCCGAGACAAGTAGACCGACTCCTGCCTGCATCTACTACTATTACTCCACTCATCGACCGCTATCCAGCATGCATCTAGAGTATTAAGTTAAAAACAGAGTAACGCCTTAAGCAAGATGACATGATGTAGAGGGATAGACTCATGCAATATGAAGAAAACCCCATCTTGTTATCCTCGATGGCAACAATACAATACGTGCCTTGCTTCCCTTACTGTCACCGGGAAAGGACATCGCAAGATTGAACCCAAAGCTAAGCACTTCTCCCATTACAAGAAATATCAATCTAGTAGGCCAAACCAAACTGATAATTCGAAGAGACTTGCAAAGATAACCAATCATACATAAAAGAATTCAGAGAAGATTCAAATATTATTCATAGATAGACTTGATCATAAACCCACAATTCATCGGTCTCAACAAACACACCGCAAAAAGAAGATTACATCGAATAGATCTCCAGAAGAGAGGGGGAGAACATTGTATTGAGATCCAAAAAGAGAGAAGAAGCCATCTCGCTACTAACTATGGACCCGTAGGTCTGAAGTAAACTACTCACACTTTATAGGAGGGGCTATGGTGTTGATGTAGAAGCCCTCCGTGATCGATGCCCCCTCTGGCGGAGCTCCGGAACAGGCCCCAAGATGGGATCTCATGGATACAGAAAGTTACGGCGGTGGAATTAGGGTTTTGGCTCCTGTTCTGATCGTTTGGGGGTACGTGGATATATATAGGAGGAAGAAGTACGTCGGTGGAGCAACAGGGGGCCCATGAGGGTGAAGGGCGCGCCTGGGGGGCAGGCGCGCCCCCCTACCTCGTGGCCTCCTATTAGTTGGCTTGACGTAGGGTCCAAGTCTCCTGAGTTGTATTCGGTGAGAAAATCACATTCCCGAAGGTTTCATTCCGTTTGGACTCCATTTGATATTCCTTTTCTTCGAAACCCTAAAACAGGCAAAAAATAGCAATTCTGGGTTGGGCCTCCGGTTAATAGGTTAGTCCCAAAAATAATATAAAAGTGGATAATAAAGCCCAATAATGTCCAAAACAGTAGATAATATAGCATGCAGCAATCAAAAATTATAGATACGTTGGAGACGTATCAAGCATCCCCAAGCTTAATTCCTGATCATCCTCGAGTAGGTAAATGATAAAAACAGAATTTTTGATGCGGAGTGCTACTTGGCATAATTTTAATGTAATTCTTCTTAATTGTGGTATGAATATTCAGTTCCAAAAGATTCAAGACAAAAGTTCATATTGATATAAAAATGATAATACTTCAAGCATACTAGCTAAGCAATTATGTCTTCTCAAAATAACATGGCCAAAGAAAGTTCATCCCTACAAAATCATATGGTTTAGTCATGTTTCATTTTCGTCACACAAGAATGCTATCATCATGCACAACCCCGATGACAAGCCAAGCAATTGTTTCATACTTTAGTAATCTCAAACCTATAAACTTTCACGCAATATATGAGCGTGAGCCATGGACATAGCACTAAAGGTAGAATAGAATATAATGAGGGGGGTTATGTGGAGAAGACAAAAAAGGAGGAAGTCTCACATCAACGAGGCTAATCAATGGGCTATGGAGATGCCCACCGATTGATGTTAATGCAAGGAGTAGGGATTGCCATGCAACGGATGCACTAGAGCTATAAATGTATGAAAGCTCAACAAAAGAAACTAGTGGGTGTGCATCCAACTTGCTTGTTCACGAAGACCTAGGGCACTTGAGGAGGCCCATTGTTGGAATATACAAGCCAAGTTCTATAATGAAAAATTCCCACTAGTATATGAAAGTGATAACATGAGAGACTCTCTACTATGAAGATCATGGTGCTACTTTGAAGCACAAGTGTGGCAAAGGATAGTAACATTGTCCCTTCTCTCTTTTTCTCTCATTTTTTGGCCTTTTCTCTTTTTTATGGCCTTTCTCTCTTTTTTGGGCCTTCTCCTTTTTTTATGGCCTTTCCTCTTTTTTTTTATTCCTCACTTGGGACAATGCTCTAGAAAATGATGATCATCACACTTCTATTTATTGAACGGTGGCTTTGCCACAAATACTTTGTCAACTACATGATCATGCTAAGCAATATGACAATGATGAATGTGTCATGATGAACGGAATGATGGAAAGTTGCATGGAAATATATCTCGGAATGGCTATGGAAATGCCATAATAGGTAGGTATGGTGGCTGTTTTGAGGAAGATATAAGGAGGTTTATGTGTGAAAGAGCATAATATATCACGGGGTTTGGATGCACCGGCGAAGTTTGCGCCAACTCTCAATGTGAGAAAGGGCAATGCACGGTACCGAAGAGGCTAGCAAGGATGGAAGGGTGAGAGTGCGTATAATCCATGGACTCAACATTAGTCATAAAGAACTCACATGCTTATTGCAAAAATCTACAAGTCATCAAAAACCTCGGTACTACGCGCATGCTCCTAGGGGGATAGATTGGTAGGAAAAGATCATCGCTCGTCCCCGACCGCCACTCATAAGAAAGACAATCAAATAACACCTCATGTTTCAAATTTGTTGCATAACGTTTACCATACGTGCATGCTACGGGACTTGCAAACCTCAACACAAGTATTTCTCAATTTCACAACTACTCAACTAGCACGACTTTGATATTATTACCTCCATGTCTCAAAACAATCATCAAGCATCAAACTTCTCTTAGTATTCAACACACTCATAAGAAAGTTTTATTATTAATCTTGCATACCAAGCATATTAGGATTTTAAGCAAATTACCATGCTATTAAGACTCTCAAAATAATCTAAGTGAAGCATGAGAGATCAATAGTTTCTATAAAACAAATCCACCACCGTGCTCTAAAAGATATAAGTGAAGCACTAGAGCAAAATTACATAACTCAAAAGATATAACCGAAGCACATAGAGTATTCTAACAAATTCCAAATCATGTATGGCTCTCTCAAAATGTGTGTACATCAAGGATGATTGTGGTAAACTAATAAGCAAAGACTCAAATCATACAAGACGCTCCAAGCAAAACACATATCATGTGGTAAATAAAAATATAGCTCCAAGTAAAGTTACCGATAGAAGTAGATGAAAGAGGGGATGCCTTCCGGGGCATCCCCAAGCTTTGGCTTTTAGGTGTCCTTAGATTATCTTGGGGGTGCCATGGGCATCCCCAAGCTTAGTCTCTTGCCACTCCTTGTTCCATAATCCATCAAATCGTTACCCAAAACTTGAAAACTTCGCAACACAAAACTTAAAGTAGAAAATCTCGTGAGCTCCGTTAGCAAAAGAAAACAAAAGACCACTTCAAGGTACTGTAATGAACTCATTCTTTATTTATATGGGTGTTATACATACTATATTCCAACTTATCTATGGTTTATAAACTAATTTACTAGCCATAGATTCATCAAAATAAGCAAACAACACACGCAAAACAGAATCTATCAAAAACAGAACAGTCTGTAGTAATCTGTAGCTAGCGCAAGATCTGGAACCCCAAAAATTCTAAAATAAATTGATGGAAGTGAGGAATTGATCTATTAATAATATTCAATAAGAATTAACTAAATAGCACTTTCCAAATAAAAATGACAGCAGTTCTCGTGAGCGCTAAAGTTTCTGTTTTTTACAGCAAGTTCAACAAGACTTTCCCCAAGTCTTAACAACGGTTCTACTTGGCACAAACACTAATTAAACACAAAAAACACAAAAAAAACAGAGGCTAAATAATTTATTTATTACTAATCAGGAGCAAAAAGCAAGGAATAAAAATAAAATTGGGTTGCCTCCCAACAAGCACTATCGTTTAACGCCCTTAGCTAGGCATAACAAGTAAGAATAGATCTAGGTATTGCCATCTTTGGTAGGCAATCCATAAGTGGCTCTCATAATAGATTAATAAGGTAATTTAATTTTCTTTCTAGGAAATTGTTCCATGCCTTTCCTTAATGGAAATTGGAATCTAATATTTCCTTCCTTCATATCAATAATTGCACCAATCGTTCTAAGGTCTACCAAGATTAATAGGACATGAAGGATTGCAATCTATGTCAAGAACAATAAAATCTACGGGCACATAATTACTATTTGCAACAATAAGAACATCATTAATTCTTCCCATAGGTTTCTTAATAGTGGAATCCGCAAGGTGCTAGTTTAGAGAGCAATCATCAAAATCACGGAAACCTAACAAATCACACAAAGTCTTTGGAATCGTGGAAACACTAGCACCCAAATCACATAAAGCATAGCATTCATGATCTTTAATTTTAATTTTAATAGTTGGTTCCCACTCGCCATAAAGTTTTCTAGGGATATAAACTTCCAATTCAAGTTTTTCTTCATAAGATTGCATCAAGGTATCAACGATATGTTTAGTAAGTGCTTTATTTTGACTATAAGCGTGAGGAGAATTTAGCACGGATTGCAAAAAGGAAATACAATCAATAAAAGAGCAATTTTCATAGTTAAATTCCTTGAAATCCATAATAGTGGGTTTAGCAACATCTAGGGTTTTAATTTCTTCAATCCCACTTTTATCAAATTTAGCATCAAGATCAAAAGATTCAGAATTCTTGGAACACCTTCTAGGTAAAGGTGGATCATATTCAGTCCCATCATTATCAAGATTCATATTGCTAAACAAAGATTTAATAGGGGACACATCAATAACTTTTAGAAATTCATCATTATTTTCATAGGAACTAGAAGAAAACGCTTTTATAAAGGCATCTTTCTTAGCATGCATCCTAGCGGTTCTGTCTTTGCACTTGTCAATGGAAATTCTCATGGCTTTGAGAGACTCATTGATATCATGCTTAGGTGGAATAGATCTAAGTTTCAAAGAATCAACATCAAGAGCAATTCTATCAACGTTCCTAGCCAAATCATCAATCTTAAGCAATTTTTCTTCAATCATAGCATTGAAACTCTTTTGTGAACTAATAAATTCTTTAATATTAGATTCAAAATCAGAGGGCATATTATTATAATTTCCATAAGAATTGTTGTAGGAATTACCATAATTATTAGAGGGATTACTAGGATAAGGCCTAGGATTGAAATTTCCTCTATACGCGTTGTTACCAAAATTGTTCCTACCAACAAAATTCACATCCATAGATTCATTATTATTCTCAAACAAAGTAGACAAGGGCATATCATTAGGATCAGAAGAAACACTCTTATTAGCAAATAATTTCATAAGTTCATCCATCTTTCCACTCAAAACATTAATTTCTTCTATCGCATGCACCTTTTTATTAGTAGATCTTTCAGTATGCCATTGATAATAATTAACCATAATATTATCTAGGAGTTTAGTAGCTTCTCCTAAGGTGATTTCCACAAAAGTGCCTCCCGCGGCCGAATCCAAAAGATTTCTAGAAGCAAAATTCAATTCGGCATAAAAATGTTGTATAATCATCCACAAATTTAAACCATGAGTAGGGCAATTACGTATCATTAATTTCATTCTCTCCCAAGCTTGTTCAACATGTTCATGATCAAGTTGCTTAAAGTTCATAATATCGTTTCTAAGAGAGATGATTTTAGCGGGAGGAAAATACTTAGAGTTAAAAGCATCTTTGCACTTGTTCCATGAATCAATACTATTTTTAGGCAAAGACGAAAACCAAGCTTTAGCACAATCTCTAAGCGAAAAAGGAAATAGTTTCAATTTAACAATATCATTATCCACATCTTTCTTCTTTTGCATGTCACACAAATCAACGAAGCTATCTAGATGGGTAGCGGCATCTTCACTAGGAAGGCCGGAGAACGAATCTTTCATGACAAGATTCAGCAAAGCAGTATTAATTTCACAAGATTCACCATCGATAAGAGGAGCAATCGGAGTGCTAATAAAATCATTGTTGTTGGTATTGGTGAAGTCACACAATTTAGTATTAGTTGGGGAACGTAGCAGAAATTCAAAATTTTCTACGCATCACCAAGATCAATCTATGGAGTAATCTAGCAATGAGGGGAAGGAGAGTGCATCTACATACCCTTGTAGATCGCTAAGCGGAAGCGTTCAAGTAAACGGGGTTGATGGAGTCGTACTCGTCGTGATCCAAATCACCGATGATCCTAGTGCCGAACGGACGGCACCTCCGTGTTCAACACACGTACAGCCCAGTGACGTCTCCTACGCCTTGATCTAGCAAGGGGAGAAGGAGAGGTTGGGGAAGACTCCATCCAGCAGCAGCACGACGGCGTGGTGGTGGTGGAGGAGCGCGGGACTCCAGCAGGGCTTCGCCAAGCACTACGACAGACGAGGAGGGAGAGGGGTAGGGCTGCGCCAACAGGGAGAGCAAATCACATGTGTTGGGCAGCCCCAAACCTCAAGTATATATAAAGGGGGAGGGGCTGCGCCCCACCTAGGGTTCCCTCCCTAGGGGTGGCGGCAGCCCCCAGATCCCATATGGGAGGCGGCCAAGGGGGAGAGAGAAGGGGGCGCACCTAGGGTGGGCCTTAGGGCCCATCTGCGCCTAGGGTTTGCCCCCTCTCCTGTTGAGGACGCCTTGGGCCTTGGTGGGAGGCGCCCCAGCCCACATAGGGGCTGGTCCCTTCCCACTTATGGCCCATACCAGCCTCCGGGGCTGGTGGCCCCTCTCGATGGACCCCCGGACCCCTCCGGTGGTCCCGGTACACTACCGGTGATGCCCAGAACACTTCCAGTGGCCAAAACCATACTTCCTATATATCAATCTTTACCTCCGGACCATTCCGGAACTCCTCGTGACATCTGGGATCTCATCCGGGACTCCGAACAACATTCCCCTATAACCCTACCATCATCGAACCTTAAGTGTGTAGACCCTACGGGTTTGGGAGACATGCAGACATGACCGAGATGACTCTCCGGTCAATAACCAACAGCGGGATCTGGATACCCATGTTGGCTCCCACATGTTCCACGATGATCTGATCGGATGAACCACGATGTCGAGGATTCAATCAATCTCGTATACAATTCCCTTTGTCTATCGGTACGATACTTGCCCGAGATTCAATCGTCGGTATCCCAATACCTTGTTCAATCTCGTTACCGGCAAGTCTCTTTACTCGTTCCGTAACACATCATCCTGTGATCAACTCCTTGGTCACATTGTGCACATTATGATGATGTCCTACCGAGTGGGCCCAGAGATACCTCTCCGTTTACATAGAGTGACAAATCCCAGTCTCTATTCGTGCCAACCCAACAGACACTTTCGGAGATACCTGTAGTGTACCTTTATAGCCACCCAGTTACGTTGTGACGTTTGGTACACCCAAAGCACTCCTACGGTATCCGGGAGTTGCACAACCTCATGGTCTAAGGAAATGATACTTGACATTAGAAAAGCTTTAGCATACGAACTACACGATCTTGTGCTAGGCTTAGGATTGGGTCTTGTCCATCACATCATTCTCCTAATGATGTGATCCCGTTATCAACGACATCCAATGTCCATGGTCAGGAAACCGTAACCATCTATTGATCAACGAGCTAGTCAACTAGAGGCTTACTAGGGACATGGTGTTGTCTATGTATCCACACATGTATCTGAGTTTCCTATCAATACAATTCTAGCATGGATAATAAACGATTATCATGAACAATGAAATATATATAATAATAACTAATTTATTATTGCCTCTAGGGCATATTTCCAACAGTCCCCCACTTGCACTAGAGTCAATAATCTAGTTCACATCGCCATGTGATTAACACTCACAGGTCACATCGCCATGTGACCAACATCCAAGAGTCTACTAGACTCAATGATCTAGTTCACATCACTATGTGATAAACACTCAAAGAGTTCTGGGTTTGATCATGTTATGCTTGTGAGAGAGGTTGTAGTCAACGGGTCTTGCCATATTCAGATCCCTATGCATTTCGCAAAACTTTATATCGTAGATGCTGCTACCACGTTCCACTTGGAGCTATTCCAAGTTGTTGCTTCATTATACGTATCTGGTATCTCTACTCAGAGCTATCCGGATAGGTGTTAAGCTTGCATCGACGTAACTCTTTATGTCGAACTCTTTATCACCTCCATAACCGAGAAACATTTCCTTACTCCTCTAAGGATAATTTTGACCGCTATCTGGTGATCTACTCCTAGATCACCTTTGTACCCTCTTGCCAGACATGTGGCAAGGCACACATCTGGTGCGGCACTCGGCATGGCATACCGTATAGAGCCTATGACAAAAGCATAGGGGACGACCTTCGTCCTTCCTCTTTCTTCTGTCGTGGTCAATCTTTGAGTCTTACTCAACTTCACGCCTTACAATTCAGGTAAGAACCCTTTCTTTGACTGATATATTTTGAACTCCTTCAAAAACATGTCAAGGTGTGCGTTCTTTGAAAGTATCACCAGGCGTCTTGATCTATTTCTATAGATCCTGATGCCCAATATGCAAGCAGCTTTATCCAGGTCTTCCTTTGAATATCACTCTTCAAACAACCGTTTATGCATTCCAGAAATTCTACATCATTTCGGATCAACAATATGTCATCCACATATACTTATCAGAAATGTTGTAGTGCTCCCACTCACTTTCTTGTAAATACAAGTTTCTAGCAAACATTGTATAAACCTAAAAGCTTTGATCACTCCATCAAAGCATATATTCCGACTCCGAGATGCTTGCTCTAGTCCATAGAAGGATTGCTGGAGCCAGCATACTTTTTAGCATCCTTAGGATCGACAAAACTTTGATTGTATCACATACAACTTTTCTTACGAAAACTGGTAAGAAAACTTGTTTTGACATCCATCTGTAAGATTTCATAATCGAAAAATACAGCTAATGCTAACATGATTCCGATGGACTTAAGCATCGCTACAGGTGAGAAATTCTCATCATAGTCAACTCCTTGAACTTGTGAAAAGACTCTTTCCCGCAAGTCGAGCTTCATAGACGGTAACATTACCGCCCACGTCTGTCTTCTTCTTTAAAGATCCATTTATCTCAATGGCTTGCCGATCATCGGGCAAGTCCACCAAAGTCCATACTTTGTTCTAATATATGGATCCTATCTCGGATTTCATGGCTTCTAACCATTTGTTGGAATACGGGCCCACCATCGCTTCTCCACAGCTCGTAGGTTCATTGTTGTCTAACAACATGATATCTGAGACAGGATTACCGTACCACTTAGGAGTAGTACATATCCTTGTCGACCTACGAGGTTCGATAGCAACTTGATCCGAAGCTTCATGATCACTATCATTAACTTCCTATTCAACAGACGTAGGCTCCACAGAAAACATCTTTCTGTGTTGCATCACTCTCTGGTTGAAGTAAAGGTTCGACAACCTCATCAAGTTCTATCTTCCTCCCACTCAATTCTTTCGAGAGAAACTCCTTCTCGAGAAAGGACCCGTTCTAGCGACAAACAATTTGCCCTCGGATCTGAGATAGAAGGTATACCCTACTGTCACCTTTGGGTATCCTATGAAGATGTGTTTGTCCGCTTTGGGTTCAAGCTTGCATGCCTGCAGGTCGACTCTAGAGGATCCCCGGGTACCGAGCTCGAATTCGCCCTATAGTGAGTCGTATTACAATTCACTGGCCGTCGTTTTACAACGTCGTGACTGGGAAAACCCTGGCTAAAGTGAATGCAGCTGTCTCTAACGCATAACCTCAAAATGAAAACGGTAGATTGGTACGAGACATCATAGATCGCACCATATCTCATAGGGTTCGATTACGACATCCGGACACACCATTACCTTGTGGTGTTCCAGGTGGCTTCAACTGTGAAACAATTCCACAATGTCTTAAGTGATTGCCAAACTCATAACTTAGAAAATCCCCTTTTTGATCAGATCGTAGGAACATGATCTTATTGTTATGATGATTCTTAACTTCACTCTGAAATCGCTTGAACTATTCAAACATTTCGGACTTGTGCTTCATTAATTAAATATACCTATATCTACTCAAATCGTCAGTGAAGATGAGAAAATAGTGATATCCACCGCACGCTTCAATTCTCGTTGGATCACACGCATCAGCATGCATGATTTCCAACAAGTCACTTGCCCGTTTCATTGTACCTGAAAACGGGGTCTTAGTCATCCTGCCCATGAGGCATGGCTCGCATGTGTCAAGAGATTCAAAATCAAGTGACTCCAAACATCCATCGATATGGAGTTTCTTCATGCATCTTACGCCAATATGACCTAAGCGGCAGTGCCACAAGAAAGTGGTACTATCATTATTAACTCTACATCTTTTGGCGTGAACATGTGTATTACTATGACCGAGATTCAATGAACCATTCACATAGGGTGCATGACCATGAAAGGTATCATTCATGTAAACAAAATAACCATTGTTCTCTAATTTAAATGAATGACTGTATTGCAATGAACATGATCTAATCATATTCATGCTCAACATAGACACTTGATAACACTTATCTAGGTTCAATACTAATCCCGAAGGTAGATGGAGCGTGCGATGGTGATCTCATCAACTTTGGAAACACTTCCAACACACATCGTCACCCCGCCCTCAGCCAGTCTCCGTTTAGTCCGTAGCTTTTGCTTCAAGTCACCAATAATAGCAACTAAACCGGTATCCAATACACAGGTGCTACCAGGAGTACTAGTGAGGTACACATTAATAACACGTATATACTTTGTTGAAGTTGCCAGCCTTCTTATCTACCATGCATTTGGGGTAATTCCGCTACCAGTGACAGTTCCCCTTACAATAGAAGCACTTAGTCTCGGGTTTGGGTTCAAACTTGGGTTCCTTCACTGGAGCGGCAACTGGTTTGCCATCCATGAAGTTTCCCTTCTAGCCCTTGCCCTTCTTGAAACCAGTGGTCTTGTCAAACCATCAACACTTGATGCTCCTTCTTGATTTCTACCTTTTGCGGTCTTAAGCACCGCGAACAGCTCCGGGATCAACTCCATCCCTTGCATGTCATAGTTCATCACGAAGATCTAGTAGCTTAGTGATAGTGTCTAGAGAACTCTATCAATCACTATCTTATCTGGAAGTTTAACTCCCACTTGATTTAAGTGATTGTAGCACCCAGACATTCTGAGCACATGCTCACTAGCTGAGCTATTCTCCTCCATCTTGTTGGCAAAAGAACTTGTCAGAGGTCTCACACCTCTCAACACGGGCATGAGCCTGAAATCCCAATTTCAGCTCTTGGAACATCTCATATGTTCTATGGCGTTCAAAATGTCATTGGAATCCCGATTCTAAGCCGTAAAGTATGGTGCACTAAACTATCAAGTAGTCATCAGGATGTGTCTGTCAGGTGTTCACAACATCCACACACGACGTTGTAGGGGTTTGCACATCGAGCGGTGCATCAAAGACGTAAGCCTTCTGTGCAGCAGTGAGGACACTCCTCGGACTACGGACCTAGTCCGCATCATTACTTACAAAATCTTTCAACTTAATCTTTCTCTAGGAACGTATTGAAACAGGGAGCTACAACGTGAGCTATTTATCTACAACATATTTGCGAAGACAATTCAGACTATGTTCATGATAATTGAGTTCATCTAATGAACTCCCACTCAGATAGACATCCCTCTAGTCATCTAAGTGAAACATGATCCGAGTCAACTAGGCCGTGTTCGATCATCACGTGAGATGGACTAGTCAACATCGGTGAACATCTTCATGTTGATCATATCTTCTATACGACTCATGCTCGACCTTTCGGTCTTCCGTGTTCCGAGGCCATGTCTGTACATGCTAGGCTCGTCAAGTCAACCTAAGTGTTTCGCATGTGTCCCGAGACCATGTCTGTACATGCTAGGCTCGTCAACACCCGTTGTATTCGAACGTTAGAATCTATCACACCCGATCATCACGTGGTGCTTCGAAACAACGAACCTTCGCAACGGTGCACAGTTAGGGGGAACACTTTCTTGAAATTATTACGAGGGATCATCTTATTTAAGCTACCGTCGTTCTAAGCAAATAAGATGTAAAACATGATAAACATCACATGCAATCAAATAGTGACATGATATGGCCAATATCATTTGCTCCTTTTGATCTCCATCTTTGGGGCTCCATGATCATCATTGTCACCGGCATGACACCATGATCTCCATCATCATGATCACCATCATCGTGTCTTCTTGAAGTTGTCTCGTCATCTATTACTTCTACTACTATGGCTAACGCTTTAGCAATAAAGTAAAGTAATTACATGACGTTTATGTTGACACGCAGGTCATAAATAAATTAAGACAACTCCTATGGCTCCTGCCGGTTGTCATACTCATCGACATGCAAGTCATGATTCCTATTACAAGAACATGATCAATCTCATACATCACATATATCATTCATCACATCCTTTTGGCCATATCACATCACAAGGCATATGCTGCAAAAACAAGTTAGATGTCCTCTAATTTTTGTTGCAAGTTTTTACGTGGCTGCTATAGGTTTCTAGCAAGAACGTTTCTTACCTACGCCAAAACCACAACGTGAATTGCCAATTTCTATTTACCCTTCATAAGGACCCTGTTCATCGAATCCGATCTGACTAAAGTGGGAGAGACAGACACCCGCCAGCCACCTTATGCAACTAGTGCATGTCAGTCGGTGGTACCGGTCTCACGTAAGCGTACGTGTAAGGTTGGTCCGGGCCACTTCATCCCACAATGCCTCCGAATCAAGATAAGACTAGTAACGGCAAGTAAATTGACAAAATCGACGCCCACAACTACTTTGTGTTCTACTCGTGCATAGAAACTACGCATAGACCTAGCTCATGATGCCACTGTTGGGGAACGTAGCAGAAATTCAAAATTTTCTACGCATCACCAAGATCAATCTATGGAGTAATCTAGCAATGAGGGGAAGGAGAGTGCATCTACATACCCTTGTAGATCGCTAAGCGGAAGCGTTCAAGTAAACGGGGTTGATGGAGTCGTACTCGTCGTGATCCAAATCACCGATGATCCTAGTGCCGAACGGACGGCACCTCCGTGTTCAACACACGTACAGCCCAGTGACGTCTCCTACGCCTTGATCTAGCAAGGGGAGAAGGAGAGGTTGGGGAAGACTCCATCCAGCAGCAGCACGACGGCGTGGTGGTGGTGGAGGAGCGCGGGACTCCAGCAGGGCTTCGCCAAGCACTACGAGAGACGAGGAGGGAGAGGGGTAGGGCTGCGCCAACAGGGAGAGCAAATCACATGTGTTGGGCAGCCCCAAACCTCAAGTATATATAGGGGGGGAGGGGCTGCGCCCCACCTAGGGTTCCCTCCCTAGGGGTGGCGGCAGCCCCCAGATCCCATATGGGAGGCGGCCAAGGGGGAGAGAGAAGGGGGCGCACCTAGGGTGGGCCTTAGGGCCCATCTGCGCCTAGGGTTTGCCCCCTCTCCTGTTGAGGACGCCTTGGGCCTTGGTGGGAGGCGCCCCAGCCCACATAGGGGCTGGTCCCTTCCCACTTATGGCCCATACCAGCCTCCGGGGCTGGTGGCCCCTCTCGATGGACCCCCGGACCCCTCCGGTGGTCCCGGTACACTACCGGTGATGCCCAGAACACTTCCAGTGGCCAAAACCATACTTCCTATATATCAATCTTTACCTCCGGACCATTCCGGAACTCCTCGTGACGTCCGGGATCTCATCCGGGACTCCGAACAACATTCCCCTATAACCCTAGCATCATCGAACCTTAAGTGTGTAGACCCTACGGGTTTGGGAGACATGCAGACATGACCGAGATGACTCTCCGGTCAATAACCAACAGCGGGATCTGGATACCCATGTTGGCTCCCACATGTTCCACGATGATCTGATCGGATGAACCACGATGTCGAGGATTCAATCAATCTCGTATACAATTCCCTTTGTCTATCGGTACGATACTTGCCCGAGATTCAATCGTCGGTATCCCAATACCTTGTTCAATCTCGTTACCAGCAAGTCTCTTTACTCGTTCCGTAACACATCATCCTGTGATCAACTCCTTGGTCACATTGTGCACATTATGATGATGTCCTACCGAGTGGGCCCAGAGATACCTCTCCGTTTACACAGAGTGACAAATCCCAGTCTCTATTCGTGCCAACCCAACAGACACTTTCGGAGATACCTGTAGTGTACCTTTATAGCCACCCAGTTACGTTGTGACGTTTGGTACACCCAAAGCACTCCTACGGTATCCGGGAGTTGCACAACCTCATGGTCTAAGGAAATGATACTTGACATTAGAAAAGCTTTAGCATACGAACTACACGATCTTGTGCTAGGCTTAGGATTGGGTCTTGTCCATCACATCATTCTCCTAATGATGTGATCCCGTTATCAACGACATCCAATGTCCATGGTCAGGAAACCGTAACTCTATTGATCAACGAGCTAGTCAACTAGAGGCTTACTAGGGACATAGTGTTGTCTATGTATCCACACATGTATCTGAGTTTCCTATCAATACAATTCTAGCATGGATAATAAACGATTATCATGAACAATGAAATATATATAATAATAACTAATTTATTATTGCCTCTAGGGCATATTTCCAACAGTATTATCTTGAGCCATCATGACAAACAAGCAAACTAACACACAAGCAAACAAAAAGCAAGTGGACAAAAATGGGCAAATAGAGAAAGAGAGGGGGGATAGAGAGAGAGGGCAAATAAAACGGCAAGGGTGAATTGGGGGGAGAGGAAAACGACAGGCAAATGGCAAATAATGTAATGCGGGAGATAAGGGTATGTGATGGGTACTTGGTATGTTGACTTTTGCGTGGACCTCCCTAGCAACGGCGCCAGAAATCCTTCTTGCTACCTCTTTTAGCACTGCGTTGGTTTTCCCCGAAGAGGAAGGGATGATGCAGCAAAGTAGCGTAAGTATTTCCCTCGGTTTTTGAGAATCAAGGTATCAATCCAGTAGGAGGCTACGCGCGAGTCCCTCGTACCTGCACAAAACAAATAAATCCTCGCAACCAACACAAATAGGGGTTGTCAATCCCTATAGGGCCACTTACGAGAGTGAGATCTGATATATATGATAAGATAATATTTTTGGTATTTTTATGATAAAGATGAAAAGTAAAATAAAGGCAAAGTAAATAGCAAAGTAAATAACTAAGTAGTAGGAGATTAATATGATAAAGATAGACCCGGGAGCCATAGGTTTCACTAGTGGCTTCTCTCGAGAGCATAAGTATTCCATGGTGGGTGAACAAATTACTATTGAGCAATTGACAGAATTGAGCATAGTTATGAGAATATCTAGGTATGATCATGTATATAGGCATCACGTCCGAGACAAGTAGACCGACTCCTGCCTGCATCTACTACTATTACTCCACTCATCGACCGCTATCCAGCATGCATCTAGAGTATTAAGTTAAAAACAAAGTAACGCCTTAAGCAAGATGACATGATGTAGAGGGATAGACTCATGCAATATGAAGAAAACCCCATCTTGTTATCCTCAATGGCAACAATACAATACGTGCCTTGCTGCCCTTACTGTCACCGGGAAAGGACACCGCAAGATTGAACCCAAAGCTAAGCACTTCTCCCATTGCAAGAAAGATCAATCTAGTAGGCCAAACCAAACTGATAATTCGAAGAGACTTGCAAAGATAACCAATCATACATAAAAGAATTCAGAGAAGATTCAAATATTATTCATAGATAGACTTGATCATAAACCGACAATTCATCGGTCTCAACAAACACACCGCAAAAAGAAGATTACATCGAATAGATCTCCACAAGAGAGGGGGGGAACATGGTATTGAGATCCAAAAAGAGAGAAGAAGCCATCTAGCTACTAACTATTGACCCATAGGTCTGAAGTAAACTACTCACATTTCATCGGAGGGGCTATGGTGTTGATGTAGAAGCCCTCCGTGATCGATGCCCCCTCCGGCAGAGCTCCGGAACAGGCCCCAAGATGGGATCTCGTGGATATAGAAAGTTACAGCGGTGAATTAGGGTTTTGGCTCCTGTTCTGATCATTTGGGGGTACGTGGATATATATAGGAGGAAGAAGTACGTCGATGGAGCAACAGGGGGCCCACGAGGGTGGAGGGCGCGCCTGGGGGGGCAGGCACGCCACCCTACCTCGTGGCCTCCTGTTAGTTGGCTTGACGTAGGGTCCAAGTCTCCTGAGTTGTATTCGGCGAGAAAATCACGTTCCCAAAGGTTTCATTTCGTTTGGACTCCGTTTATATTCCTTTTCTTCAAAACCCTAAAACATGCAAAAAACAGCAATTCTAGGCTGGGCCTCCGGTTAATAGGTTAGTCCCAAAAATAATATAGAAGTGGATAATAAAGCCCAATAATTTCCAAAACAGTAGATAATATAGCATGGAGCAATCAAAAATTATAGATACGTTGGAGACGTATCAGCCGCCAAAATCTACACATTGATCCATGGTTACTAAAAGTGAGATATGATTTAACACATTGGTCAATGAATACTAAAAAGGAGGATCTGATTTAATTTTCACACTTAGCTGTGCTCAGGACAAGGTTCAATGGGAGAATGCGAGCATGGAGGGTGTGTCATGATCATTGAATTTGCAAAGGAAGTAGCCAATAAACGAGCAAGCAGTAACAGCTTGCATCCTCCATTTCGAGGTGCTAAGCACCAAAAGCTCCATCATTTTTATTGTCCTAGCCTCAAACGCAGACATTACCTCAATCGCATGTCAAGCAGAAACCGTTGATTATTTGAGACAAAACTGAAAGACAGAACCTCTCAACGATGTATACGGAGGTCTGTCATGAGAATCGATGCATCACTCACCGACCTGCAGGTCCACGGGGAGTGGCACATAGGTTTCCTCTATCTTTGAAGCGAGACAGAAGTAAGCGATTGCCAAGAGTTGTGTCACACAAGCAAGCCATGAGAAACCAATTTCTCCATGATTCCAACAACTTTATGGGATTTTAGCAGGGTTGCTTTAGTTGCTATTGAGATGATAGACTTACATGAAGGGGATAGACGGAGAGGAACCTATGAAGGTAGTTGACAGACAAGATCGCAGTCAACGGCGCAGAATTGAAATGCTCACTGACCTATGAGCAAAGAATTTGCACATTTAATCAGCTATCATGGCAGCATATAACATTATCCGCTCATTTAGTGAGTTACCTCCATGGCTCCATCGTAGCATCTTAACACTCGCTCCTAGAAGACACCATTGCATTTAAAGGTTACCATGTGATGGCGGGCAAATGGTTTAGTTAACGATAACACAGAGCTGATCACTACCTTGTTTATATACTTGCAATTAGTTGTAGCCCTTTCGACCACTGAAGTCCAAATGAAGCAAGTGCAACACTTCCAGCAATCTCTGAAGGTCTGAACACCAAAAAGTTAGCTCCTGCAATCAAAATTCTAAAACTTTAATAATTTATGGGCGCCAAAATCTACACATTGATCCATGGATACTAAAAGTGAGATATGATTTAACACATTGGTCAATGAATACTAAAAAGGAGGATCTGATTTAATTTTCACACTTAGCTGTGCTCAGGACAAGGTTCAATGGGAGAATGCGAGCATGGAGGGTGTGCCATGATCATTGAATTTGCAAAGGAAGTAGCCAATAAACGAGCAAGCAGTAATAGCTTGCATCCTCCATTTCAAGGTGCTAAGCACCAAAAGCTCCATCATTTTTATTGTCCTAGCCTCAAACGCAGACATTGCCTCAATCGCATGTCAAGCAGAAACCGTTGATTATTTGAGACAAAACTAAAAGACAGAACCTCTCAACGATGTATACGGAGGTCTATCATGAGAATCTATGCATCACTCACTGACCTGCAGGTCCACGGGGAGTGGCACATAGGTCTCCTCCATCTTTCAAGCGAGACAGGAGTAAGCGACTGCCAAGAGTTGTGTCACACAAGCAAGCCATGAGAAACCAATTTCTCCTTGATTCCAACAACTTTATGGGATTTTAGCAGGGTTGCTTTAGTTGCTATTGAGATGATAGACTTACATGAAGGCAATAGACGGAGAGGAACCTAGGAACGTAATTGACAGACAAGATCGCAGTCAACGGCGCGAAATTTAAATGCTCACTGACCTATGAGCAAAGAATTTGCAGATTGAATCAGCTATAATGGTAGCATATAACCTTATCTGCTCATTTAGTGAGTTACCTCCATGGCTCCATCCTAGCATCTTAACACTCGCTCCTAGAAGACACCATTGCATTTAAAGGTTACCATGTGATGGCAGACAAATGGTTCAGTTAACGATAACACAGAGATGATTACTAGCTTGTTTATATACTTGCAATTAGGCGTAGCCCTTTCGACCACTGAAGTCCAAATGAAGCAAGTGCAACACTTCCAGCAATCTCTGAAGGTCTAAACACCAAAAAGTCAGCTCTTGAAATTGAAATTATGAAACTTTAATAATTGATGGCCGCCAAAATCTACACATTGATCCATGGATACTAAAAGTGAGATATGATTTAACACATTGGTCGATGAATACTAAAAAGGGGGATCTGATTTAACTTTCACACTTAGTTGTGCTCAGGATGAGGTTCGACGGGAGAATGCGAGCATGGAGGGTGTGTCATGATCATTGAATTTACAAAGGAAGTAGACAATAAATGAGCAAGCAGTAACAGCTTGCATCCTCTATTTCAAGGTGCTGAGCACCAAAAGCACCATCATTTTCCTTGTCCTTGCCTCAAACACAGACTTAGCCTCAATCGTGTGACAAGAAAAAACCGTTGATTATTTGAGACAAAACTGAAAGACAGAACCTCTCGACGATGTATATGGAGGTCTGTCATGAGAATGGATGCATCACTAACCGACCTGCAGGTCCACGGGGAGTGGCACATAGGTATCCTCCATCTTTCAAGTGAGACAGAAGTAAGCGACTGCCAAGAGCTGTGTCACACAAGCAAGCCATGAGAAACCAATTTCTCCATGATTCCAAATACTTGATGGGATTTTAGCAGGGTTGCTTTAGTTGCTACTGAGATGATAGACTTACATGAAGGGGGTAGACGGAGAGGAGCCTATGAAGGTAGTTGAAAGACAAGATCGTAGTCAACGGCGCGAAGTTGAAATGCTCACTGACCTATGAGCAAAGAATTTGCAGATTTAATCAGCTATCATGGCAACATATAACAGGACAGTATCATTGAGCAGCAATCGAATTACAAATCGACACGAAAATGGATTAAAAGGGCATCTTTACACGGCCCATCACATCTCAGTACCACGCTAGAAAGGAACGACTCAGATCAAATCAAGATGTGAGGGCTGACCTTCCAAATCCTATCTATGCGTCCCTCCTCATGGTGGCCAAATACAAGGCCCCGAGCCTTGCCGCGGCATCTGGGGGTACCCGTCCACGGGCCACGCAGTCATCGGACTGCACAGGATGGTCCACCAGGAACCCATCCATCGGTTTGGGGGAATCGAGAAAGAGAGGAAGGAAGCGGCGGGCGGGTGGTTGGTTCGGTGTTTCGTTTGGTGGGAAGGAGAGAGGGGAAGGCAGCAGCGGGCGGGGCGGCAGGTTGGGCGGCGGCTCCTGAAGGGGATCGGCGTTTGCAAAGGGATCCGCGATGGCAAGGGGTTCGACGGCGAAGGGATCGGTGGCGGCGAACGGAGATAGCGCAGGGATCACGGGCACTCTGGAGGCCTCGATCCTTAATGCAAGCGTGCTGGCAAGGGGTTCAACGACGGCCAAGGGATCGGCGGCGGCAAACGCAGATAGCGCAGGGAGGCCTCGATCCTGGGCGGCGACGAAGGGATGTCCTCTGGCAGGGTTCTCGCTCGAGGGCACTCCTCGCTCGGTCGTGCGTGCCAGTCATGGAACTTTTTTCGTTGGTTTTTTCATAGGGTTTTTTCGTTCGATTTTCTGGCGTGCGAGGGAACTACGTGGAGGCATCGCTCCCTACTAACGTGCTTTTAGTTGGTTTTTTGGGGGAACTGGGACTCTGGGAGGGGGGAGGAGAGAGGAAAATAAACCAGGTGAAGGGTGGAAGGTGGGATGAAAAATAACCGTGGAACGGAGACTACCAACTGCTCCATCTCTACTCCTAATGGAGCAGTTGGTAGTCTCGCTTCCAGGTTTTTTTTCGTCCCATCTTCCATGGTTTTTTTTGGTACCTCATCCCACCTCACACTGAGCCGTCACGAACCGAAAAAACCGCGTACCGAAGCCCCCACCCGCCCCACACACTTTAGGGCCTAACCTCCGATCACACCCAAGACAATCCAGCGAAAAAAACCTACGAAAATTAACCAGTGAAAAAAACCTAATGGAGGAGTTGGTAGTCCAGTACGGTTTATTTTCAACACTTTCCTAATGACAAAAGATCACGGATCTAACTTTCCTACCTTAGCCAAATCAACGAATCTCTCTCGTTAATGCAATTTGCTTTAGGAAACAAATAATAGATTCTTTCCTACCTTAGCCAAATCAACGGATCTCTCTCATTAATGCAATTTGCTTTAGCAAACAAATAATAGATTATTTCCTACCTTAGCCAAATCAACGGATCTCTCTCATTAATGCAATTTGCTTTAGGAAACAAATAATAGATTCTTTCCTACCTTAACCAAATCAACGGATCTCTCCCATTAATGCAATTTTATTTATCAAACAAATAATAGATTCTTTCCTAACTTAACCAAATCAACGGATCTCTCTCATTAATGCAATTTGCTTTAGGAAACCAATAATAGATTTTCAGGAAACAAATAATCTCTAATCTCTAATCTCTATCTCTAATCTCTAATTCTCTAATAATAATAATAATAATAATAATAATAATAATAATACCTAAAAGAAACGCAGCGTTCCGTTTCCTGTCTTACTTCGTCGAGCCTCCCTCCCGTGCGCTGTTAGTTTTCCCTGCGTACGTTTCACCCCAAACGTGATTCGTTCTTCTTAATTACGTGGTCCCACCCCCATGCGATCCGGCGAAAGAACCAGCAAAACCGTCGTAACCACGCACGCAACAAAAAATCCACGCAAGCCGTGTCTCCTCCCTGTTCAAACCCTAGCCGCCCCTTCCCAGTTGACGCCGCTAGCGAGTAGCGTGTAGCACAGGCACCAGTGCGGCCCTTCCGCGGTCCCCCTTGACCTCGCAATGAAACAGCTCGTCGGCATCGATGACGAGCCGGTGCGTCCGGTGTTGATTCCTGTGGATGGGTCAAGCAGGACAGGGGCGGTGGATCCGGGACATAGCCATGAAGTCTGCTTCGATGCGCGCCCAGTATTGTCTCAAGTGCATGGGGTCGATCCTGGACGGTGGGCGATGGATCAAGGACGTACATAGCATCTTTCACATACGCAAACGGCTGACTACTCAACCTCCTCTCGGCGGTGGCAGCGGCTAGGTCTGGTTAGCTACCATTTATCTTTAATACATGCCATGAAAGGCGATCAAGAGGAGCAATCATAAGCAGCGAGGTGTTCCAGGGCTACGAGCGCCAGTACTACGACTCTGCGTCTGCGAGGTCTTCGCCAAGATCGCCACCCTCTCTTCTTGTGCCTATATCTTTCAATGCAAGACTACACGAGGACTATGGTCTATGGGATATCAAGCTCCTTCAAATAATCTGCACCAGTTCTTCTGGAGAATAATGTGTATGCATGGTCTACAGTGGAGTTTACAAGATAGATTCACTTACTCAAAGATTCAGCCTAATATTTTCCATAAGGATTATGTATGTTATACCAACTCTCAGTAATCTCTATTACTAATGTCTTAGTTGGTAGTCTCGCCTCACTTCACCTCATCCCACCACTCCTATCTTTCGCCCACCTTTGACATCATCACATCACATCATTGGGTTGGCCCATTAACGTGTATGTGAACGCAATCCTCCCATCGCCTGCCCTCCTCGTGATAATCCCGACGTCCTCGAGCTGCCGTCCTTTTCTCCCTGATCTCCTCTACGAGCGTGCCTTCCTTGCGATCCTCCCAACGTGTCCTCGCGTCGCCGTCCTCTTCTCCCCAAACTCCTCTACCAGGGGGACTCCTCTATGACCCAGGCGGAGCGAACATTGTACACAGGTTTTTTTGGCTTTCACCGGTTCGTTCTCTACCCCCCCTCCATGACTCCCTCGCCATCGATTTTTTTCGACGTTTAAATGCAATCCCTCCGTGGGGAAGTATGGTGTGAAGGAGAGAGGCCGCGATGGCGAAGGTGAGGTGGACGTCATCCCGTTTTAAAGGAGAGGGCTCCAGCGAGAAATGTCTCACTACGGCGAAAACCGAGCGGAAGGGGAGGGTCCGACAGGAAAATATAAGGGTGTGTCATGGGGTGGAGTTTTTATGTTGAGTATGCGTGTTGGAGATAACAGGGTTCATAGTTTAGAAATTTTTCTCTCCAATATGGTCTGGATTTGTGGGAGCCTGGACTGTCGCATTGTTACATTTTTCATACAGTGTATCATAAAGTGTATCATACATTCAGTGAAAACAAACCCCCTTTATTATATACAGTATAGCCCTTCAATATGGCCATGTTTATGCTACACTAGATCGCGGGAACCTGCCGTCGACCTTAAGGTTGGTGTATGAGAGAGAAATAAGCTTCAATATCAATAATTTGTCTGATTCATTTATATATAGTATAGCACATAGCAACGCACGGGCGTTTTACTAGTTAGGAGTAGAAGATAACCATCAACATCACAAATCTTGTGCCTAATCTTGCATCTTTATGCTATTTAGTATAACTGTAACAACAAAGTACTGCTTTGCCTTACCAAATGAGCTACGCAATACTACATCTCAAAACCATCAACATCACAAATCTTGTGCCTAATCTTGCATCTTTATGCTATTTAGTATAACTGTAATAACAAAGTACTGCTTTGCCTTACCAAATGAGCTGCGCAATAGTACATCTCAAAATTGACGCGAGGAGACTGACACAACAATTGTAGCCTTATCAACTCTAGATCCCAACAATACTATGGTATTGCATTATTATAAAGTATTAATTTTTTTCGAAAAGGTATTATAAAGTATTAATATGAAAACCTTTTCTTGTGAATGGAAATTTACATTTATTATTAAGTGATACATTCACGGCTCTGAATGTATTTGCAGAACCGGTATTATAAAGTAAAAATGAAAACCACAGACGTAGTACATGGGTTGTAAACATTGCTGGAAGAAATAAAAAAGGGAAGAAGGTGTATACAAATGTTCTACGTGCACCGAGGAAAGCCTTTCCCAAGGTATTTTACACAATCTATCTGATATGCATAAGAATATGTGGACATGGAGTATAAACACTACTGAATGTTTCGCAATTACATAGGTATTTGATTTCACTGCACGGACTGGATGCTGACAGTGATGAAGAAGCAAAACCAACGTTTGCGAAATTTACATTTTTGGGATCACAAGGCAATATCATATTTTGACAGATGCAGACCATCTTGCTGAAGCCAGAGGACGAGGCGTAGACATACCACCCAAAATATTAAGTCTTGTGGGCAAAAATACATGATGACAGTCACCCCAAATAGCAAATTACTGGACAATGATTATTACCATCTACCGTGGGTATACATACATCCAGTCTGCCCACAATATTATGCCATAGCCTATGAGATTAACAAGTCTGAAATCACAAGTAAATTCCCCTCCTTGTATTATTACATAACGGGTCACCGTCAAAAATATTACATAAGGGGTGTTGAGAAATCAAATTCACTCCATAATTTTTCCCGTTTGCCACATTAACTCGTAGTGTTTTAACAGTCTGAATACTGCAGTTAGCTTTTTTTGTCATTGTTGGGAGATAAATGTTGTGGTACTGGCACTGTCAGCTAATAAAGTTGCTATGCATTCATTGAGGCAAAGCTGTATTTGCCTTTGGTAGTTTCCTCTCTTTGGGTAGCATATTGGAGTGAGATGTGCAGTTGCTGATTATCAGGGTTGTTCTCCTGGTTGTCTTGTCCTTCCATGTTTGCAATGATATAAACTAACTCAGGTTCTTCTGTTACTTCAGCCTGTAGTGCTTGAACTTGCACTTTATGAGCTAGTTTGCAGACCTGCTTATGACCAGGAAAAACCACTGTGTCCTTTGCATCTACTCCCTCCGTCCGAAAATACTTGTCATCAAAATGAATTAAAAGGGTTGTATCTAGATGTATTTTAATTTTAGATATATCTATTTTTATCCATTTTGATGACAAGTATTTTCGGACGGAGGGAGTATAACAGATGCCCTGAAGTCTGGCTTGTGGTACTCCTTCCTCCGGCTCTGCCACCCTCCTGCTCTTCTACCCACCATACTACCTCTTCAGTCTTCAAGATCTGCTACTCCTTCCTCTCCTACCTCTTCCCCGACGACCTCAAGCGCAAGGTCGTCCTCATCACCGGGGCGCCTCCTCCGGCATCGGCGAGGTCACTACACATTACACAACATCTTCCTCTGCTTCTTCTTGTTGCTACTGAACCAGCGGGATGCTTTTGGTCCAACTTTGCTCTGCTTCTTTCTTATGCTACTCTGCTCTTTAACTTGTCATACTGAATATATATACGCACATGTTCTGATCCGACACATGAACATTATACAGTTGCTAACTCCAAACAACTTGGTACAGTATCTATCTATTCTTGTGCAGCAACCGGCCTACCAGTACGCTACCAAGGGGGCATGGCTTGCCCTGGTTGCGAGGAGGGAGTGGCGCCTCCGGCAGGTCATACAACGGCTTATTTACTAGAGTTTTGAAAGGCATCAGCAGTATGATCTTCCTTCTTGAAGCCCCATTCTCTTTGCAATCATCTCAGAAAACTGCAATGTTTTTCACTGAACTAGCTCGATGAAATGAACCTTGTTCAATTTAGTGATCTCATCTCCAATGATATTTTCATATGAATACAGTGCAGGGAAATTTCATGGAAGACGGGCAATGATCTTTACAACTGATCCGTCACTCGAAGTATTCAGACTGCTAAATACAGCTTTGCCGAGTTTTCATCTTTTTTTTCTCGTTTTAATCATTTTATTTTTATTTTTTTAATTAGTGAATTTTTATTTAATATACAAAATATTTTCCAAATCTGTGAATTTTTTTGAATGCTTAGTTTTTTAAAAAAAATTGTGAACTTTTTCCAAACGCGCGAACCTTTTTTCAAAATTGATGAACTTTTTTCACATACATTTTTTTCAAAATTGATGATATTTTTTTTCAAAAACCGGCTGGCAAGCTGAGGTTCTCAAAACCAGGAACAGTTTTTTGCAGCTTTCTTTAGTGAACTTCGTTTTTGAAAATCAATGAAAATTTTCATATCCATGAACATTTTTCTAAAAATGGATGAACTTTTTAAAATCCACGAACACTTAGGCCGGCCTAACATGTGCTTGACATGAGCGATGTTGTCGCCTAGTTGGGCCAAAGCCTAAGCATTTTTTTCTTTTATGTTTTTTTGTTTTTCTGTTAATTCTTTTTTCTGCTTTTTTAACTTTATTATTGTTTTAAAACTTGGTTAATTTTTTAGAAAATAATTGTAAATGCTTTTTTACTTAAAACCTGGCATGGAAGACAAAACAAACAACATTTTTAATAGAGGGTGCTCAGGTGGCCACAAGGCTCCGTCTGAGAGCACGCTGTATCCGATGAACTTTATTCAAATACAAAACAAACATTTTTCAAATATATGGTGAACTTTTTGAAATGCACGCTAAATAAAACTGCTATACACGATGAACATGTTCTTATACACAGTGAATGTTTTTTTTCCAATGCATGGTGAACATCTTTCTTCAGTATGAAGAACTTTTTTTAACATGATTTTTTTTGGAAAGTGAACAAAATTTGAATTTCAAACTTTTATTGGTTCTAGCATCGAGTAACCCGACCAACTAAGGCACCCGTCGGTTCTAGCATTTTATTATGTTTTCCTTTTACTCATTCAATGCATGTCATGGTTGATGCATTTCCTCTTGACCAGCACCCTCCTAGTCTCCTTTATATACTAGAGCTCCACCGACTAGATGCTAGAGCCCGACTAGACGCTAGAGCAAGCCCCTAAAACACAGGGCAGACGTGAAAACCCCTAAAACACAGGGTAGACGTGACACAATGTGTGTTTTTGTCCGAATTCATTCAATTTTTGCATGGGGAACTACCATTTGATGTCATTTCATGCATGAAAACAAATACACCCTGTTCGACCGTGACTGTTCGTGTCTGCCAGTAGTGCAAGTCTTGAAGCAATTTTTTTTCACCTACACCAAACGTACCCAAAATTTTCCCACATAATGGCATCACCATGGCCAACATGCATGGCAAGTTTCATGCTTTTATGGCATTCTATGCATTTTCTACGTTTTTCTAGGTGAAAAACCCCTAGAATACATGCTTGGCATGACGAAACATGTTCGTTGTCCGAATTCATTCATTTTTGTGTGGGAGCGGAGCTGCTCCAGTGTTGTGTCGGGCCCCAATGTCGCGTATCCATTGGCGGTGATGTGCTACTCCTTCGGCAGTCGTGTCGGCGATGTAATAAGCAGTCCGAAGCGGCTCAACTCTTCATGCGGCCACGAGAGAGTTGACGGCCAAGATCGACCGTCTCGCTGTCGGATTCGAAGCTCGCCATCGAGAAGAGTAGGGGCGACGGGGTCTGAGCACGTTGTTTCTTGACATCCTTGAAATGGACCCAATTTTTTTCCACGGTCTTGTATAACCAATTCAAGGAACCATACCAAGTTGTTTGGATTTTCGACAAGTTTTGCATTTTATAGAGTCTTTTCGGTGAAAAAGACCGATAGATGACCAGACGTGTCACAACTTGCATACGGTGTCAAAAATCGTTCAGACTTGGCACTGATGCCTACCATGGGCAATGCCCACATTCCAAAGTTGGGTCAGTTGAAGGATGTCCAAAATTAGACCATGTTCGACAAAGAGTGTCGGGTAGGCCAGAAGACTTCGTCTGAGAGCTTTTTTCTCGACATCCTTAAAATAAGTTCATAGATTTGAAAAAAATCATGAATTTAAGAAAATGAAAAAGAAGAAGAAACAAATAAAAATAGAAAGAATAAAACTAAAAAAGGGCCAAACAAAAGAAAAAATAACAGACTGAGAAGATGCACAACAAAAAGAATGAAAAAAGTAATTAGACACAAGAAGTTAGTTGTCCTAATTGGTTAAAGTTGGTGAAGTAATCCAAGAGGTCCATAATTTGAATCCTACTTCGTGTATCTTTTTTTGAAGGTTAAAAAAGAAAATAAAAATAGACCAGGCCCAGGATGGAGGGGTGTGTGCGCCGGTTTGTGTGACGCTACTCCCTGTACAGCGGGAGCGCCTAGTCACTACTTGCTGCACTAGTTAGCGGACGCAGCGGTCGCCCACCACCTTTCATGGTCCTGCCCAACTACACGAGCGATCAGTTGTCACTCGTCAAGAGTATACGCCTGATCGCTTCTTTGTGGTTCGACCGAAAAAACTTCTTTATGGTTGACCTGTACAAAAGGTTGACCATTGACATGTTTGACCTTTGACATTAAAAAATAGTTCATCTTTTTGGAAAAGTTCATGAATTTAAAATTTTAGCAGATTTGTAAAATGTTGGCAAATAAAAAATACCATGAATTATAAAAAATGACAGATTTTGGGAAAAAATTCACAAATTTGGAAAAAGTTAACAAATTTTTAAAAAGTTGACGAATTTTAAAAAAGTTCAACGATTTTGCAAAAAATAATTAACATTTTTTAAATAGTCTATCGATTTTCAAAAATAAAAAATCATCAACTTTGAAAATTACAATAATTTGAAAAAGGTTCATCGATTTTGAATAAAGTTCAACAAATTTCACAAAAAGCTCGTTGATTTGTTTTAAAAAATAAAACTAAAGAGGTTTGCACATTGCAAAAGAAAAAGAAGAACAAAAAGGAACAGAAAAAAGAAAAAAAGGAAAATAAAAACGGAAAAATAGCATTTGGAGAAAGATGGAAACAAGAAAAAGGGAAAGAAAGAAAGAGGAAAGACGACAGAAGAAAATAGCGAGAATGATGAAATAAACACAACAGCTGATGGTGTCCGTTTGGTTATTGCGTCTAAATCTGTACTAGGAAGTCGCTGGTTCAAGTGGGAAATAGGACCTAGACTGTGCTTGAGGAGCTCCATGCTTCTTGGCTCTTGCATACCATATGGCATGTTGCATGCTTGTAGGTTTCTAAACCTCAACGTGGCTTTGACGGTATGGTGTTAACCTTGATACGAAGCTGCTGACAAAGTAAACCTCACTTTTTTTTTGCTATTTAAAATCAGAAAAAAAAAATTGAGTTGTAAAATCAAGTGATACTTGTCTCTTTGCCCGAGGGAAATAGGACCTAGACTGTGCTTGAGGAGCTCCATGCTTCTTGGCTCTTGCATACCATATGGCATGTTGCATGCTTGTAGGTTTCTAAACTGACTGACAACGCATTGCACTGTGCCCGCTTTTGTGCTGGCTAGAGTTTGTCAGGAAAGGAAAAACGAAATTGTAACCTGCAGTTTTTCTTGCTTGTTTGGCAATATAATACTTCCTCCGTCCCGAAATACATGTCGGAGAAACGGATGTAGGGAGTAGAATGTTTACTGCTGCTACATTTTTTTTCGAGAACACCACGAGAGGAGGAAGGGAGTTCCCGCATTTCATTAAAAGAAGAGAGTTGGTCTAGTTTATAAGGAAAACCGGACCCAAAAACCTAACATTCTTGGCTAATTAGGGAAAGCTGAATGAAAACCCACAAAGAAAGAAAAAAGAAAAACAAGAAAAAAGAGGCACTAGAACTTGGGGAAAGGGGCAAGACAAATGCAGTATCAAGGGGCATCATCGGAGCCAGACACCAGAGCACCTAGACTCAAAGCAGTTAGGTGAGGCTCAAGTGCAACCAAACTGACCACCACTCGCCGTAGGGAAACCGCCCATATCGAAAGACTCTTCCGTCTCGGCCTCAAAGAATCATGTGCTAACATTATCTTGTGGAAAACATCCTGAGAGGTCCAACTTTGACTTCCCCGCGATCCTCGCCAAAGAGCTCAATGCCTCGATCACTTGCGGTGAAAGCGGTTTTTTGTACATGCCTAGGTATGCTTGCATCTTTTGCTTTGGACCCTCTGCTTTGCTGACCTTCGGCAGCTCCTCAAAAGCCTCCAACATCTCCGCACGCTTGGATGTCAGGATGTTGCACGACGTGTTCTTCTTATCGAGACGCCCGCTCCGCCGCCCGCCATTCTTCTCCCCATGCGAAGGCACAGGGGTCCCAAGCAGAGGTTGTGGGAGCGGACAAGTAATCTTGCTGAGAAAATCCTCCAGAGATAATGGTGCCGCTTTAGTTTGTGCCACTTTCGCAACAACATTGCACACCTCAATCATAGGCTCAACTAAAACATCAGGCGGCTCCTCTGGACTCGGCATCAGACGTACAAGGGAGTGCACCATGGAAGGCGAGGAGGAGCCTCCAGGGTGTGGCTTTGATATTCTTTAGCAAATAGTGATTTTTTTTTTCAACAAAGGGTGCAATTTATTTATTGGCTGGAAATGAAGTATCAAGGGTTGATACAAACACAATAATAATTAAGCTTCAACCAGTAGTGATGTCGGAGATTTTACTATGTACTGTACTACAGTACTTACGTTGGCGCCGTCAATGTAAGCAAAGCATCACCGCAAGCCTAAGAATCATCATAATCAAAGCAATTTTCAGGATGAGTGGACGTTTCAGCGCGACTCTCACTTTCCCACGGTAATAACAGAATTGCTCCGGCCAGTTGGTTGAGCATTGATCAAGTGCTGTGCACTGCAGGCTGGCCACAGAGTGTGCTGCTGACAGTGGGCTGGTTTGTAATGGGTTCCTGCTGCAGTGCTGCACTGCATGCACGAGCTTGCTAGAGATCGGTTTACAAGTACGTGTGGAAGGGCCGGAAGGTGTGGTGCTGCATGCATGGCAAGACGTCGCGCGGTGTGAGAGACACGCACCGTTGACACCACACAACGCTGAGTGATTGACAAAAAACTACTTTCTCCGTCTAGAAATACTTCCTCCATTTTTATTTATTTTGCATATTAGCTTTGATCAAAATCAAGCTTTATAAATTTTGACAAAATTTATAAACAAAACTATTAACATATACAACAAGAAATCAATAACATTAGATTCATAGTTGAATGTACTTTCATATGACATAGATTTGTTATGGTAAATGTTTATATTGTTTTCTATAAACTTGGTCAAACTTTATCAAGTTTGACTTCAGTCAAATCTAATATGCAGAGTAAATAAAAACAGAGGGAGTATTTGTCCTCGAAATGATTGTATTTAGACTTATTTTAGTTATAGATACATCTATTTTATCCATTTTTAGGACAAGTATTTTCGGACGGAGGAAGAACCACTTTAGAGGTTACTGTCCCACAGAACTACCACTTTTCAAAAACTGACTGGAAACTACTCAAATATTCTAATTTTGTACTAAAAACTACAACTTCCAGCAAATGGTCAGTTTAAACGATTTAAACGTATTTATGACAGACGGGACCCACCCATCAGGGCTGACGTGGCGGCAAATCAACCCCTTTATTTTGACCGTTAAGTTGACTGTTATTACAGGTCGGGCCCACAAGTCAGCATCAACCACCTTCCTCCTCCTCCTCCTCCTCTCTCTCTGTGACATTTCCTCGAACATCTCGTGTGCACCTGTGCACCACCTCCGCCGCCCTCCATCGTCGGCGCGTGCCTATGGAAAATCTGCGTCCGCCTGTCCGGCGAGGCGCGGCCCGCACCGAGCGACGCGTCCGTCCGCACCTCCTCCGCGCGCGTCGTGCAGGGTCGCTCTATCGACTCGTGCCCGGCATCGCGCCCCACGCAGCAGCAGCTGGCCCTACCACCGCTGGCTTCCTCGCGACGACGCCGCCTGCGACGGCACCTGCCGGACGCCGGCGTGGCGAAACTCGCGCCCGACCTAGATCCCTTCCCGACGCAGCCGCCCCTGCCAGGCGCTGGCCGACGGGCCTCCAAGCACCGGCGCTCGTCATGGCCGCCTCTCGTGTGCATAATACCTTAAAAGGCGAAACGACATATAAAATGGGACTGACATGTGAGACCCACGTGTCGTAACGCCTCAAATACGAAGACAGTCTAACGGAGTTAACTTTTCGCGCCACATTAGCCATGACAGATGGGCCATGTCTGTCATAAATGCATTTAAATTGTCTAAACTCGTTATTTTTCAAAAGTGATAGTTTTTAGTTACAAAATTAGAAAAAAATTGTAGTTTTTGGTCACTTTTTAAAAGTGATAGTTCAGTGGAGCATAAACTCTTAAAATGGTAGTTTTTTGTCAATCACTCACACAAACGCTCTTCTTAAGCAAATTGCTTCCTCACGAATCCATGTGGTACATATAATAATCGGCACAACATCAAGGAATCCGAGGCTGGAAACAAAATGAAGCAGTGCGCACGGTTGGTCATCGGAGCAGAGTGCGTATAGGGCAAGGTCGAGCACAGGCACAGCGACGCATTGGCATTGCTATTGCTGTATTGCTGGGCACGAGGTGAAGCCGAGGCAGGGCCACTAGTCTTTACAGTTTCTAAGCTCTCAAGAAATGGAGCTCCCTGGTTTAATTGGAGATGTGGGACCAGCATGTCATTGAGTGAAAGGGATGTACTTACCGCCTAGGCCCCAAGCTTTATTTACACATGTCCTCTATACATCTATGGGACACTGCTGTTGGCCTCAGGCCCTAAGCCGAGGCCTCGCGCATGCATCCCGTCCGTCCGTCGTCATGCATGGTCGGGTCCGACGGTTCTCCTAGCTTTTGTTAAGCCTCTGTATTTATATCTATATCTATATCTATCTATATCTGTATCTATATCTATATCTATACCTACTATTAAAGGGAATAGGTATTCTTGGTTTGATTTAGTCTTTTTCGTTTGGTTTGAGTGCATGCTAAGCGATCTGGGCTAGGTACTGTTGGAATTATGTGTCCTGCAACTATATTCAAATTATTTGGAATTGTCAATATTCGGAATACCTCATTATGGAATTATACATGTATTTCTACATGGAATTGCTTTACATGTTTACCATGGAATTGTTATTTGTTGGAATGTACTTAAGTAATATATGCTTAAGGAAGCTGGTCAATTATCAGTGAAATACAATATACTATTTATATTGGAAAGACTGCCCGGGTACACTGATGATTGGAAAGAGCTAGATCGTATAGTTAGATTATAGCCCTAACGTTTATCTACGTAATTAGAGGAATTTACACTCTATTATGGCGCGTTGCTCACAAGCGTGTGCTCCGGAGACATAACGGGTAGAATCCGTTAACAGACAAATATGATCGTGGTTGGTAATTTGATCTGGACTCTATCCCGGAAACTAGTTGTAATGATTAGGAATCTTATGTGTATAAGGGGTGGACTCTTTGGAAATACGGTATAAGAAGGTCCCTACCCCCTAGCCTCAAAGATGCGATTTGTGAGCGGCATCACGGATAAGCGCGAAGGAATAGGGGGTAGACCACAAACCCTAAATTTCCAACATTGGCATCATCAGCAAGGTTCGATACATGATCTAACCCTAGTCTGCCAGGACGGTAGCCGCCGGCGCCGACTACCGATCCCGCTGCAACTCTGCGATCAGATCTGCCCACTTCACATTGTGACTCATGCACGTGGAAACGGAAGGAAGGAACCACAGGTCGCCGTATAATGCAATCCGCTGCATAACTCTGCTGTCATGGCCTTCCGCATCACTGTCCGATTCAAGGAATTTCCTTCGGATGTGTTTTTGCGCGGCTGCTGCGTGGATCTATGGCCCGAGTCGCTGATACGTGCAAGTTCACGTGGACGAAGACGGAGGAAGTCAAGTCATACTAGTATACAGGAATCAATCAGGTTGTTTTGCGTACGTATGCATGTCTGCCGTTGTGGCCGCCGGCCGGCCGCTCGTTGTACTTCCGCGAGTATCATGCTCTGGCCGATTGGATTGTTGACTAACGATGAAGCGTTCTCTAAGGATCTGAGGAATATCGTTGGCAGATTATGGATGAATCTTCACGGAACTTGCTACGACGTGAACACGCTGTCTAACAGATCGGTTCCATCTATTCCATTGACATCGCGACATGCGCACCCGCTGGCCTACTCGATCCACCCGTCCGCTCGAACTCCATCAGCCTCCCTGTGACTTGCCGGTCTTTCACTATAGCCGTCGAGCCAGCCACCGTTGTGTTCCTGCTACGCCTTATTGCATGAGCTCCTCCACGCGATCCTGTCGAGGAAGAACATACATCCTCCACTCCGCTTCATCACGCCGCACGCGCCAAGCCGGACATGTTGGCAGGCCATCGTGACCTTGGAATTTTTTGGACATTGCTGAACCCGACGCTTTTTATGGCGCCCATTTGTCCGTGGTCTCAGTCCTTCGCCCTGATGACTCGCCAAGCTGAATGAGCTTGTTGCTCGGAAACTGCAGGTGCTCACGCGGCCACGCATGATGCCGCTCCTAAGACTTATGTTCTACATCACGTGTTGCTTATTATGTTGCCAAGTGCACCTGTACTAGCCGGATGGAAGAACCACATGAACATGTGCGGAAGCGCGTGTTATGAGGGGAGGGATGCATATTACAATCCTAACTATTATCTATTAATTATTTTTTATTAGATCATTGATCAACGGACTAACTTGTTTTGGTTGCTAATTTTGTTGCATGTAAATCATAGCAAGGAAAACAAATCTACTCCTTGGAAGAAATTTAGGAGGACTCCAGATCATAAATGCTTGAACGGACTGCACTGAGCAAATGATTATATACTGAATATTGCTATGATGGAAATATTATGCGGAAAATTATGCATACCGGAAAGGGATTTCGGAGAAGTGTTATTGTTGAGCATCACTTGTTTATGGAGGAAGATGGGATTCACTCCAAGGACAAGGAAATTTTCTCTTCATTTGTCGGTATGTCTAATGATAATATTTGCACTATATATTTGTGGGTACTCTTTCAAATAGTTGGATTATAGTGTTGGTTTATATACATCATTCATTGTTGGAATACTATAGCAACTTTATTGGCATGCAACAATTTCAAAGGAAAATTGTTGTACTTTGGATTGGAAATTAAGCCATGATACTCCCTTGTGGGGGAAACTATTATTGTTATAGGACATGTTATTTAGCTTCAATGAGAAGCGGTTTAATTTATTGCACCATCTTGGAATCTATTGATTATGACATACTATTTGAAAAAGGAAGAGTGGAAATATTGCTCAATGGTTAAATTAGTGCATTATGGATTTTAACACAATGGTCTATCTTTCTTGCTGTCCATTGGAAGTTGGCAACCAAATTGTTTATAATTTGACAAAGATAACTCCATATGGAGGAAATACCGACAATGGGAACACATTGTTGGAATCTTATTATCTACATCATCAACGACTTGGTTACATATCTTGGAACTAGATGAAATGGCTTATTGATTCTGGAATCCTAAACTTTAGTGGAAGGACTATGGTATTTTGTGAAGCATATATAATGGTCATTTGGATTCATAAACATTTTTTTGAAGGTGGAAATAGATTCAAAAGGGCTTCATATCATTATTTATTCTAGTATATTTGTGGTACTGTTTTTTAGACACTCCCACTAGAGGTCAAACTATTTATTTTATTACATTCATCGATGATTGCACTTGATATCGTTATATTTTTTCTTTCAAAATACAAGTCGGAAGATTTTATTGCTGGTCACATGTTCTATTGAAGTGGAAAATCAGTTGATTAAATAATATCATAGTTTTAACAACTGATTGGTGGGGGAAGTACACTTCAGGAATATATCGTTTGTAGGTAAAGAGCATGGAACTATTCACCATTGTAATATACCGTTCCACAATTGAATGGAGGATTGGAGGAATTGAATGCCTTTTATACACCCTTGTTTCTTTGGAAGGAAGCATTACATACCGTCGGTTGTTGAAATCATTATCCATCTAGCACAGTCACTTGACTGGAAGGAAATCTTCTATTTTGGCATGAAATTCTCAATTATTACAAAGCACACACCAAGAATTTTTCATGGTTATTCTAGTGGATCAAATGATGTTTCCCTAGTTATCTGGAAAAGGAATACTGGTGGAAAGTAGGAACACAATTATTTTTATGGATAATGGTGGAATTATTGGCAATCATACTAGAATATAAATTTGACCCCAAACGAGAATACAAGTGAAACTCCCGACACTAACATGGTTAGGAAAAGTGGGAGGAATTAGCTTGGACTGTCATATTTGGATAATTGTTATGAGATTTTGGTGGAAGTCACTCTAAGTTTTAGAGGAATAACAGAAGTCTCTAAAGAGGGCTTGTTTTTTCATCATTCTCAACTATGGGTGGAAGAATTGTGGGAAGGTAACTCAAATGAGGAAGAGCATATTTTGGGAACTTAATATCATACCAAACAACCGCAAGCCTATTTGTCTGCAAGTGATTTATTTAAGGAGATTTGGCTCACTGGAATATTATAATGTCACTCTTGTCATTCAGTTCTTTGCACAAAGGTCATATGGTTTTCTAAATCTCTCTCTCTCTCTCCTGGAATTTTGGGAAAGAGAAACTAAAGACATGATTTGCTAATTGAATATTAATGTATTGTCTTATAACAAGCTTCACATCAATGGAATATCAGGTCATATGGTTTTCTAAATCAAGCTTGGTGGTCATCTACAAATGTAAGTGTAAAATAGTTTACATTATTATTGTATACATTAACATTCTTTAGTTGTTTGTGCATTGATAAGTCACATTGATGGAAGTGTAAGCTTGGTCGTTTTTCTAACTTTCATATGAAAGGAATTTGTGGAGCTTCCAATGTTTCGGGAGTGGAAATACATAGAAATTATTTTGAAGTGTTTCTCTATGGAAAATTGCAAATCTGGTAAAATACCTTTGATAAAGGGAATCATACTCAGTGAGGAACTATATTTGAACTCCTGAGAAAGATGGAATAATAAATGGTACTCGAATTTGTATGTATCTTCATTATATTCTCATACCTTAGCTACCGGCAATTATGCTGCATTCAAGCGGTGGAAGGAAAGACGAGCAGCTAAGGGAATCTCACACATCATATAAGATTGTGGACAGTGCATCGGAACTTGTTGCTTGCCTGATTTTTTATATATATTAAAGGTAAACACATTGAGGAAGTTATTACTGTATCTATGAGATAAGAAATAAGTCAAGGTACGCATATCCAATTTTGTTATTGTGAAGTACTAATATGGTGCAGGTTCACTGACCGAAGTCAGGAATTTATTTCAAAACATAAGTTACTTATGGAGCTTCATTTACTTAAAGGATTTGATATTTATGTGGTTTTGACATCTTTATTCAACATCGTTATCATCTAATTGATCAGATGTAGATTTAATCATATTATTGATATATGTGATGGAAAATAATTGATGTGGAATTTTACTTGAGGAAGCAAAATACTCAAGGTACCTACAAAGGTGGAATTACACTCGAGGAAATAATACTCGAGGCGCCGAGGACAACTATGCTGGAATAATTAGGCGAAAACTAAAGGTCTCTAGTGATCTTAAGTGTCACAACAAGGAAACATATTGAAGGGAAGTATACCATATATTTTTGTGGGTTTTCAACATAGTGTTAATATGATTGCTGGTCCCTTGGCTAAGCCTCTTAGTCAGGAGGTATTTGGCAAGCATGTTAAGTCTATGGGTTTACAAATATTTAAATGATCGTTTTGGACAAGTGGGAGATGTTGGAATTATGTGTCCTGCAACTATATTCAAATTACTTGGAATTGTCAATATTCGGAATACCTCATTATGGAATTATACATGTATTTCTACATGGAATTGCTTTACATGTTTACCATGGAATTGTTACTTGTTGGAATGTACTTAAGTAATATATGCTTAAGGAAGCTGGTCAATTATCAGTGGAATACAATATACTATTTATATTGGAAAGACTGCCTGGGTACACTGATGATTGGAAGGAGCTAGATCGTATAGTTAGATTACAGCCCTAACGTTGATCTATGTAATTAGAGGAATTTACACTCTACTATGGCACGTTGCTCACAAGCGTGTGCTCCGGGGACATAACGGATAGAATCCGTTAACAGACAAATATGATCATGGTTGGTAATTTGATCTGGACTCTATTCCGGAAACTAGTTGTAATGACTAGGAATCTTATCTGTATAAGGGGTGGACTCTTTGGAAAGACAGTATAAGAAGATCCCTACCCCCTAGCCTCAAAGATATGATTTGTGAGCGGCACCATGGATAAGCGCAGAGGAATAGGGGGTAGACTACAAACCCTAAATTTCCAACAGGTACTTGTACGTTGATGGGCCCAGGCCAGGTACTTGTACGTTGATGGGCCTTTTATGGACTTTTATAGAGACCGCGAATAATAATTAGGTCAAAATAAATCAATATTGTCGGAATTGATCACAGGAACTCCTATGTGGATGTTTTTTGTAACAACCAACGACCTATACATCATTCACATTTACTAATCCCAACTCGTTCTAAATATACGAGTAGCAGCCTTCGTGTTTATGGCGAGCTAATTAAAGAAAGGACTTGAAGTAAAAAATATAACATAATTTAAAAAAGATTTGTAGGCTTTAATGTGTTGGGCTACAAAATTAGAAAAAGAATAATTTGATTCCCGACTAAAACGGGTGAAGATGTCATGGTAACTAAAGAAATAATTTTACTTAAATGAAATCGATGGAAGATTATGCCCGGCAAAGAAAATATAACACCGCTAAATTGTATCGTATTTTTTTATGTTCATTTTATAGAAGGATGCTATGAGACATTATGTTTGAACAAGACATCATTTTTCTTATTGCAAGGCACGGACATATATGCTAGTAATGCATTAATGCATGATGCTTAGTAAAATAAAACTAAGTTGGGCGTGAGGCAGTACGCCAGGCCTCGGACGTCGGCTCGTCCAGACTGACCGAAACACTGCAGTCGAACCCCGCGTAGCCAACCTCCAAAAGCACGTCGGAGGCCCCCAGCACCGACACAGCGGAGCATGCGGCGCCTGGACAGGACAAGCTTCCCACGGCGTTGTGCCCGGGCCCATGCCATGCATGCCACGCGCCCGGTGGGCGGTGGGTTGTGACCGGCCAGGACGGCGTTGTGCGTTCCGTGGCTGCGGAGGAGGCCACCGTCACGACCACCGTGCCCAGCTGGAGCGTCATCAGTGGTCGTCCCTACCGTTGGGCGAGGCGCGTGAGGGAGCAAAACGTATACTACTCCTAGTTAACCCGCGACACCGAGGAAGGAGGTTGCTATATCGTTGCCGATTCCCATCCGTACTGGAACGACCCTGCGCGCGCTGCCAAGCTCGCTCGGCAGCAATCCCGTCATCGACGTCAAGCTGGGCAGCGACTTGGTCACCGGCAGGACCCTCTCGTCGCCAAAACGAAAACTACACGGGAGGGAAAGGCGGGATGGGTTCGTGGGAGAAACCAGAGACATCGACCCTGTATTTATAGAAATCCATGCCCACCAGAAACATCGTTGACCGGAACCAGCAACAAGAACACCACCGCCGTGTGCAAATTACACACACAGGTTGAGCGACGAACAACCCAAGTAGAATACACGTTTGACCTGAGAAATCACGTGTCGACAACCCAATCAGCCAACACATAATACCAAGAAAAATATCTACAACCGCCTAATAGCATCTCTGGCTGACCCGTATAATGACGCGACCCTACGGGTCCACGCGTAAAATGCTGCCCGACCAAACCTCGCAAACGCGTTCGACCCGTAAACTTTTTTGCGGGATGCGGCATAATTCACATCCTAACCAACGAAAACGCGGGTTCCCCCTCGCCCCGTCGGCGCTCTGTATATAGTGGTAGCGGTTGGGGTGAGGGGGGGGGGGGGGGGGGGGGGGGGGGGGGGGGGATTTCAGCCCGCGCTTTTCCCCACCCACCGTCGCCCCTCTCCCCCTCGGCCCGTGCTTTTTCCTCATCCCCCGCCGCTGGGCTTGCGTCCATGATTCCGGCCAAACTAGCGGGCGGGGTCACGCCGAAGGGCCGCCAGACGCCACAGCTTGCCCTCTGCCACTTCCTCCTGCGTTGGCGGGCCGGAAAGTTGCAGATCGGTGGCTGGATACGTCGCGGCGGCCGGATTTGGCGTTTCAGCCGTCGGTGGCTGCGCCCAGCCATTGATTGGTTGGGGAGCACCCGGCGCAACCCGGTAAAGCCCCAACGCCGCATGCAAGTACTGGTTTGTCCTGTAGCCGCCGTCGTCGGTTTGCCGGCAAGGATTCGGCCGGCTGGCGCCCGGGCTCGGCGCTCGCGCAGCGGCTCGCCAATGCCGCTGATACCGTGCGACGACTGCACGCAGACAGTGGTGCGGCTTACTTCAAGCACACCGAACCACCCCAGATGGGTATTCTTCAAATGCGAAAAAAACGGGGTATGTTTTTCTTTCAATTCGGCTTTGTCAATCTATTCGGTGCAATTTCGATAGCATATGAAGATCGTCATGTGTGCAGGAAGATGGATGCTCATTTTGATTTTGAGAAGAAGAATACATTGATTTATTGATAGAAAGAAACTTAATAGATGTTCATGCACTCCTTAGTAGAATTGAGGCTAATGATGCGGCTGCATGTGCAATTAGAGAAGACACTAGAGGGGAAGCAACGTCTACTTCTTTATAATCAAAGAAGAAGAATGTAGAATGTAAGATCAAGAATCCGCAGATCAACAATGAAGGCATGGAAAAGATATTGGTCCAACTAGTGGGAGCAGTTATGAAAGTTGGATATCTTCTAAAGTGCATAATTATGGTTTTTATTTTCTTTGATCTTGCTATTCTAGCAAAGATTTAGTGAATTGCTATGTATCCAATACCGTTGAAGAAAATAAAATAGCAAAGAAATATGTTTTCATGTCTGCAATTGAAATGCAAATTCCTGATTTGCGGATCGGCGCGGGCGGTGGCCGAGCAGACCCTGCAAAGTGGACCCGTAAAAAAGGATATTCTTCGGCAGCGGCCGAGCAGACCCCGCAAAGCGGACCCAAAAAAAGATATTCTCTCGCACCGGCCCACAAATCCGGTTTTCTGCTAACCATAAATGCTTTTTGCAGATCGTCATTATACGGGTCTGCTAGAAATGCTATAAGAAGATCAGAGCAAACAGGAAGGAAAAGAATAAACAAATAAAAAAGTGCATGCACGTAGCCAAAGCGGGCATGGCACAGAAATCGGAACTGCATGCAACCGTAGCAATAATTTAGGAACCCATCGCCCTACAAAAGCGTACATCAGACAAAATAAATGTCTAGCAGCAACAAACAATTGCTAGATACACACAGAGTTGTACCTGGCCAAATTCCCCACTAATTGGCGTCTCAGCACCCGATTGGCTCAATTTTTACTGCAAGAAAAACTAAAAAAAAAACTCAGAAAAGAGAATCCTAGCTCAATCAGGTCAACGGATCAGCATGGCCCACGCGCAACAAAAATGTCTAAACGCACACACAAACGCGCAAATCACGTTACAAAAATTTGAAACGAAGAGCTACAGTCACCAGGGAAATCTACACCACGGGAGCCCAAAAAAATACATGTGTCCATACTCCATTTATTATCAGGTTGCTATCGACCAACTGGTGAAATCTGTGAGTGTAAACTTCGTTAGATTTTTTTTCAAAAAGGGACGCTTTATTACTTAAAAGGTTTAAGCATTACACCCAGCCTCTGCATAACTAAGATGCACACAGCCACACAAAGTCCTCTGCAAGAACTACAAATAGATAGGCGCAATACAAAGATAGAGTATGTATAACGCCTAAAGCGGAGGTGGGCCAATCCTATGATCATGTTGCCACCCATGTTGGATAAAAGTATCCCTCGCCGTATCCTCCAATCGTGTATACACCTCCGTAAATAGGTCTCGATTCTCCAAGCGTTGTAGAAAGGACCATAAACGAAGAGTCCCGATACATCTGTAGATAACCTGCATTAGAGAAGTACTTTTATCGTTAAAAACCTTATCATTTCTACATAGCCAAAGCGACCAAATAACGGCTAGCGCACCCACCCTAAGAAGAGTTGTAAACCTGTGATCAATCCCATGTAACCAGTTGCCAAATACATTGACAACACTACAAGGAGGATACAAGCCAGAAGCTATCTGGATGACTGACCATATAGACCGAGCCAATTTGCATTGGAAGAATAAATGTTTTATTGTCTCATCATGATGACAAAAAACACATCGCAGACTTCCATGCCAATTCCTCTTGATAAGGTTATCTTTAGTAAGAATGACTCCGCGACGAAGATACCATGCAAATATTTTATTCTTAAGAGGTATCTTCATCTTCCAGATTTTCTTATTATTATCAACTGGCACATCAGACTGGATTAACGCTCTATACATAGACTCCACTGAGAATTTTCCATTCTCATGTAGGTTCCATCGAAATACATCAGACCCATGTGACAATTGCACCGTGGACAACCGTTGAAGCAGGATGTACCACGATTGGAGTCTAGGTCCAATTAAATCTCTTCTGAACGTCACATTTGGCGGAAATGATTCCATTATAGTGGCAATAGTATCACCCTTGTGACGTACAATGTTGTATAGAGCCGGATATTGTTCCCGGAGTGTGGCATTTCCTAGCCACTTGTCCTCCCAGAATCTAATTTCCGAGCCGTCCTTAATCGAGAAGGATCCATAGGAGAAGAAATATTTCTTCGTAGCCATTAGACCCGCCCAAAAGTGAGAATCCCCAGGCTTCCAGTATACTTGGGATACCGCCTTGGAGCCCACATATTTTCCTCCTCAAGAGGGTTTGCCATACACCATTTTCGGTCAGTAATTTAAACAACCATTTGCCGAGGAGGGCCCTATTCTTAACCTCAAGGTCATGAATGCCCAACCCGCCTTGGTCTTTGGGACGACAAACCACACTCCATTTAGCCAGTCGATATTTCTTTCGCTCGCTATCTCCTTGCCAAAAGAATCTTGATCGAAAATAATCCAATCTATGTAAAACTCCTTTTGGCAACTGGAAGAAGGAAATCATATATAGTACCATATTACTTAGTACTGAGTTTATGAGGACCAATCTTCCACCTAGAGACAACAATTTACCTTTCCAACTACTAAGTCTTTTTTGCAGCCTCTCCTCGACATGTTTCCATTCAGCATTTGTGAGTCTCCGATAATGTATCGGTATCCCCAAATATGTGATCAGAAACTGGCCCAACCCACATCCGAATAGTTCAGCGTACAGGTGGGCCTTGTCTTGAGCCTCGCCAAAACAAAGCAATTCACTTTTATGAAAGTTGATCTTCAGACCTGAGAGTTGCTCGAATGCTGATAAAATTAATTTCAGATTTCTCGCTTTATCGAGGTCATGATCCATGAAGAGAATCGTATCGTCAGCATATTGAAGTATAGAGAGACCACCATCAACTAGATGACTTACTACTCCATCAATTTGGCCATCAATCTTGGCACGCTCAAACATGATCGCTAGCATATCCGCCATTATATTGAATAGCATGGGCGATATCGAGTCACCTTGTCGCAATCCCTTCTTTGTTTGGAAATAGTGTCCAACGTCATCATTGACCTTAATGGCAACAGTACCTCCAGAAACGAAGCTATGGACCATAGCGCACCACTCTGCAGAAAATCCTTTCATTCTGAGAGTCTGTTGAAGAAATGGCCATTTGACTTTGTCATACGCTTTTTCAAAGTCTATTTTGAGTACCACTCCATTCAACTTTTTCCGATGTAATTCATGGACTGTTTCATGAAGGATAACAACTCCATCTAGGATGTTTCTTCCTTGCATAAAAGCAGTCTGTGAAGGACGACTCACATGTTCAACAACCGAATTTAGCCTAATAGTCGCAACCTTCGTGAATATTTTAAAACTAACATTAAGGAGGCAAATAGGTCTATATTGTTGTATCCTTTCAGCCTCATTAACCTTAGGTAATAAAATAATCTCACCGAAGTTTAAACGAAACAATTCCAGATGGCCAGCATGTAGGTCGCTAAACAAAATTAGGAGATCCGACTTGATGACTTCCCAGAAGTTCTGGTAGAACTCAGCGGGAAAACCATCTGGACCCGGGGCTTTGTTGTGCTCCATTAGGAAAACCGCCTTTCTAACTTCCTCCTCGGAGTATGGGGCTGTTAGAAGGTCGTTTTCCTCATCAGAGACCTGGGGGATGTCATCCGTTCGGGACTCATCCATTGAGAAGTTACCTTCCTCTGGGGCTCCGAACAAATTTTTATAATAATTAGTGATATAAGATTTAAGTTGCTCATGTCCCTCAATCATGCCCTCATCCTGTTGTAGGGAATGAATAATTTTCTTCTGGTGTCTGCCATTGGCAACTCCATGGAAAAATCTAGTATTCGAATCAACTTTCAGGATAAATTGAGAGTTACTATGTTGGTACCATTTGAGTTCCTCCTCACGCAGCATGCTAGCTATCTGTGCATTCGAATGACTCTTGATCTCGATTTCATGCTCAGATAGAGGTCTAACCTCTGCCAAGGCTTCTAATTCATCAATGATAGACGAAAGACGAAGCTTCTCCTTTTTGAGGATACCCGCAGTGTGCCTAGCCCAACCACTAAGGAACTTACGTAATGCACGAATTTTGTTGTTCCGTTTGTGTATTGGGGTAAGCCCAGCAACCGGTTTATCCCACACCTTCTTGACCATGTCATGGAATCCATCCCGATGCAACCAACCCAGTTCAAACTTGAACTTGCGTCTGTGCTGCGGTCGTGGCAATCCAGTAGTTAAAAGGATGGGTGCGTGGCCTGAGATAGCCTCTATACGAGGTAGAGCGCGTACAGAAACCATAGGGAATCTGGATTCCCAGTCGGACTTCTTTCTATTACGTTAGATATAGTGTTTTTTGTATTGCTTGAAACAAGTTACCTATATACGTTGAATTGTCACCATCCATTTACGTTGGACTGCTTGAATTTCCACATGGGAGCATATTAAAAGATAATGCCTACGAGTGGCTGCTTCTAATGAGTCATATTAATTACTTCTTTCTATTACTTGGTGTATGTGGCTGTTTCTACATGGTTGAGCCTTTTCAGTTTTGTTTAGATATCTAATGTTCCAAACTAATCTTGCTACCATTAGAAAATATTGGTTTTCTTTTACCACTAGACTTTTACTAGTCACCTTGGTCGAAGTTAGTGCTTTGTATGTTTGAACAGTTGTTAGGCCTTAAGATTAACTTTAAAAAAGCGAATTGTTTTGCTTTGGGAAAGCTAAAGAGGAGCAAGACGCATATAAACAACTGTTCGGATGCGAAATGGGTTCGCTACCGTTTAGTTACCTAGGGATTCCCATTCATCACCACCGGCTGACTAATAAGGAGTGGAAGTGCATTGAAGATCGCTTTGAAAAAAGGCTAAGCTGCTGGAAGGGTAAGCTTATGTATTATGGAGGTCGTCTCGTACTAATAAACTCGGTGCTGACGAGTTTGCCGATGTTCCTCCTATATTTCTTTGAGGTACCAGTAGGGGTACGGAAAAGATTGGACTTCTATTGATCTCGCTTTTTCTGGCAATCTGAGGAGGATAAGAAGAAATACTAGTTGGCCAGATGGGATACTATTTGCAGGCCCAAAGATCAAGGTGGGTTAGGGATCAAAAATTTAGAACTTAAAAATAAGTGCCTTCTCTCAAAATGGCTTTTTCGTCTATCCACCAAGACCGAGGGTACGTGGATCCAAATTTTACGTAATAAGTGCCTTGAATCTAAGACTCTGGCCCAGGTCACTGTTAGACCACATGACTCACCTTTCTGGAAAGGGCTGATGAAGATGAAAGTCTCCTTCTTTCAGAGGGTTAAATTCATTGTTGGTAATGGTCTTTCGACCAGATTCTGGGAGGATGCATGGTTAGGGGAGACGCCCCTAGTCGTGCAATATCCCAGTCTATATCATATTGTACAACGCAAGGAAGATTATGCTGCTACAATATTAAATTCGATCCCCCTTAATATCCAATTCAGGAGGTCTTTGGTGGGGGAACGGTGGACTTCTTGGCTACGCTTGGTCCGTAGATTGATGGCAGTTCAACTCTCTGACCAGGAAGATACCATTTTTTTGGAAATTATCAGCGAATGGTAGTTTCTCCGTCAAGTCCATGTACATGGATGTTATTGATACTGGGCCAATTCTAAGATCACTTCACATATGGAAGGTGAAAGTTCCGCTAAAACTTAAAATTTTCATGTGGTTTGTTCACAAGGGAGTGATCTTGACGATTTGATTAAGCGAAACTGGGTTGGTAGTTCTCGTTGTAGTTTTTGCAACCAGGATGAATCTATTCAACACCTCTTTCTCTAATGCCCATTGGCAAAATTATTGTGGCGTACGATACATATAGCCTTTAACGTTCACCCTCCAACTTGCACGAACACATTATTGAAGGAAATATGCCCTAGAGGCAATAATAAAGTTATTATTTATTTCCTTATATCATGATAAATGTTTATTATTCATGCTAGAATTGTATTAACCGGAAACATCATACATGTGTAAATACATAGACAAACAGAGTGTCACTAGTATGCCTCTACTTGACTAGCTCGTTAATCAAAGATGGTTATGTTTCCTAACCATGAACAAAGAGTTGTTATTTGATTAACGGGATCACATCATTAGGTGAATGATCTGATTGACATGACCCATTTCATTAGCTTAGCACCCGATCGTTTAGTATGTTGCTATTGTTTTCTTCATGACTTATACATGTTCCTATGACTATGAGATTATGCAACTCCCGTTTGCCGGAGGAACACTTTGTGTGCTACCAAACATCACAACGTAAATGGGTGATTATAAAGGTACTCTACAGGTGTCTCCAAAGGTACATGTTGGGTTGGCGTATTTCGAGATTAGGATTTGTCACTCCGATTGTCGGAGAGGTATCTCTGGGCCCTCTCGGTAATGCACATCACATAAGCCTTGCAAGCATTGCAACTAATGAGTTAGTTGTGAGATGATGTATTACGGAACGAGTAAAGAGACTTGCCGGTAATGAGATTGAACTAGGTATTGAGATACCGACGATCGAATCTCGGGCAAGTAACATACCGATGACAAAGGGAACAACGTATGTTGTTATGCGGTCTGACCGATAAAGATCTTCGTAGAATATGTAGGAGCCAATATGAGCATCCAGGTTCCGCTATTGGTTATTGACCGGAGACGTGTCTCGGTCATGTCTACATTATTCTCGAACCCGTAGGGTCCGCACGCTTAAGGTTTCGATGACAGTTATATTATGAGTTTTGATGTACCGAAGTTAGTTTGGAGTCCCGGATATGATCACGGACATGACGAGGAGTCTCGAAATGGTCGAGACATGAAGATTGATATATTGGACGGCTATATTCGGACACCGAAGTGTTCCGGGGAAGTTTCGGATAAAACCGGAGCACCGGGGGATTACCGGAACCCCCCGGGGGGTTAATGGGCCTCATGGGCCTAGAGTGGAGAAGAGGAGGGGCTGCCAGGGCAGGCCGTGCGCCCCCTCTCCCCCTAGTCCGAATTGGACAAGGAGGGAGGGGCGGCGCCCCCCTCTCCTCTCTCCCTTCCTTCCCCCTCTCCTAATTGGACAAGGAAAGGGAGGGGAGTCCTACTCCCGGTAGGAGTAGGACTCCTCCTGCGCGCCTCCTACTAGGGCCGGCCGCACCCCCCCTTGGATCCTTTATATACGGAGGCAAGAGGCACCCCTTGACACACAAGTTGATTCACGTGATCATATTCTTAGCTGTGTGCGGTGCCCCCTTCCACCATAGTCCTCGATAATATTGTAGCGGTGCTTAGGCGAAGCCCTGCGACGGCAGTACATCAAGATCGTCACCACACCGTCGTGCTGATGGAACTCTTCCCCGACACTTTGCTGGATCGGAGTCCGGGGATCGTCATCGAGCTGAACGTGTGCTAGAACTCGGAGGTGCCGTAGTTTCGGTGCTTGATCGGTCGGGCCATGGAGACGTACGACTACATCAACCAAATGCTTCCGTTGTCGATCTACAAGGGTACGTAGATCACACTCTCCCCCTCTCGTTGCTATGCATCACCATGATCTTGCGTGTGCGTAGGAAAATTTTGAAATTACTACGTTCCCCAACAGTGGTATCAGAGGCTAGGTTTTATATGGTGATGTTATATGCACGAGTAGAACACAAGTGAGTTGTGGGCGATATAAGTCATACTGCTTACCAGCATGTCATACTTTGGTTCGGCGGTATTGTTGGACGAAGCGGCCCGGACCGACATTACGCGTACGCTTACGCGAGACCGGTTCTCCCGACGTGCTTTGCACATAGGTGGCTTGCGGGTGACAGTTTCTCCAACTTTAGTTGAACCAAGTGTGGCTACGCCCGGTCCTTGCGAAGGTTAAAACAGCACCAACTTGAAAAACTATCGTTGTGGTTTTGATACGTAGGTAAGATTGGTTCTTTCTTAAGCCCGTAGCAGCCACGTAAAACTTGCAACAACAAAGTAGAGGACGTCTAACTTGTTTTTGCAGGGCATGTTGTGATGTGATATGGTCAAGACATGATGCTAAATTTTATTGTATGAGATGATCATGTTTTGTAACCGAGTTATCGGCAACTGGCAGGAGCCATATGGTTGTCGCTTTATTGTATGCAATAAGCGGTAGCGATAGTCGTGGAAGCATAAGATTGGCGAGACGACAACGATGTTACGATGGAGATCAAGGTGTCGCGCCGGTGATGATGGTGATCACGACGGTGCTTCGAAGATGGAGATCACAAGCGCATGATGATGATAGCCATATCATATCACTTATATTGATTGCATGTGATGTTTATCTTTTATGCATCTTATCTTGCTTTGTTTGACGGTAGCATTATAAGATGATCTCTCACTAATTATCAAGAAGTGTTCTCCCTGAGTATGCACCGTTGCGAAAGTTCTTCGTGCTGAGACACCACGTGATGATCGGGTGTGATAGGCTCTACATTCAAATACAACGGGTGCAAAACAGTTGCACACGCGGAATACTCAGGTTATACTTGACGAGCCAAGCATATACAGATATGACCTCGGAACACGGAGACCGAAAGGTCGAGCGTGAATCATATAGTAGATATGATCAACATAGTGATGTTCACCAATGAAACTACTCCATCTCACGTAATGATCGGACATGGTTTAGTTGATTTGGATCACGTAATCACTTAGAGGATTAGAGAGATGTCTATCTAAGTGGGAGTTCTTTAAGTAAATTAATTGAACCTAAATTTATCATGAAACTTAGTACCTGATAGTATCTTGCTTGTTTATGCTTGATTGTAGATAGATGGCTCGTGCTGTTGTTCCGTTGAATTTTAATGCGTTCCTTGAGAAAGCAAAGTTGAAAGATAATGGTAGCAATTACACGGACTGGGTCCGTAACTTGAGGATTATCCTCATTGCTGCACAGAAGAATTACGTCCTGGAAGCACCGCTGGGTGCCAGGCATGCTGCTGGAGCAACACCAGATGTTATGAACGTCTGGCAGAGCAAAGCTGGTGACTACTCGATAGTTCAGTGTGCCATGCTTTACGGCTTAGAATCGGGACTTCAACGACGTTTTGAACGTCATGGAGCATATGAGATGTTCCAGGAGTTGAAGTTAATATTTCAAGAAAATGCCCGGATTGAGAGATATGAAGTCTCCAATAAGTTCTATAGCTGCAAGATGGAAGAGAACAGTTCTGTCAGTGAGCATATACTCAAAATGTCTGGGGATAATAATCACTTGATTCAATTGGGAGTTAATCTTCCAGATGATTGTGTCATTGACAGAATTCTCCAATCACTGCCACCAAGCTACAGGAGCTTTGTGATGAACTATAATATGCAAGGGATGAATAAGACTATTCCCGAGCTCTTCGCAATGCTGAAAGCTGCGGAGGTAGAAATCAAGAAGGAGCATCAAGTGTTGATGGTCAACAAGACCACTAGTTTCAAGAAAAAGGGCAAAGGGAAGAAGAAGGGGAACTTCAAAAAGAACAGCAAGCAAGTTGCTACTCAAGAGAAGAAACCCAAACCTGTACCTAAGCCTGAAACTGAGTCCTTCTACTGCAAGCAGACTGGTCACTAGAAGCGGAACTGCCCCAAGTATTTGGCGGATAAGAAGGATGGCAAGGTGAACAAAGGTATATGTGATATACATGTTATTGATGTGTACCTTACTAATGCTCGCAGTAGCACCTGGGTATTTGATACTGGTTCTGTTGCTAATATTTGCAACTCGAAACAGGGACTACGGATTAAGCGAAGATTGGCTAAGGACGAGGTGACGATGCGCGTGGGAAACGGTTCCAAAGTCGATGTGATCGCAGTCAGCACGCTACCTCTACATCTACCTTCGGGATTAATATTAGACCTAAATAATTGTTATTTGGTGCCAGCGTTAAGCATGAACATTATATCTGGATCTTGTTTGATGCGAGACGGTTATTCATTTAAATCTGAGAATAATGGTTGTTCTATTTATATGAGTAATATCTTTTATGGTCATACACCCTTAAAGAGTGGTCTATTTTTATTGAATCTCGATAAGTAGTGACACACATATTCATAGTGTTGAAGCCAAAAGATGCAGAGTTGATAATGATAGTGCAAATTATTTGTGGCACTGCCGTTTAGGTCATATCGGTGTAAAGCGCATGAAGAAACTCCATACTGATGGACTTTTGGAACCACTTGATTACGAATCACTTGGTACTTGCGAACCGTGCCTCATGGGCAAGATGACTAAAACACCATTCTCCGGTACTATGGAGAGAGCAACAGATTTGTTGGAAATCATACATACAGATGTATGTGGTCCAATGAATATTGAGGCTCGTGGCGGATATCGTTATTTTCTCACCTTCACAGATGACTTAAGCAGATATGGGTATATCTACTTAATGAAACATAAGTCTGAAACGTTTGAAAAGTTCAAATAATTTCAGAGTGAAGTTGAAAATCATCGTAACAAGAAAATAAAATTTCTACAATCTGATCGTGGAGGAGAATATTTGAGTTACGAGTTTGGTGTACATTTGAAACAATGCGGAATAGTTTCGCAACTCACGCCACCCGGAACACCATAGCGTAATGGTGTGTCCGAACGTCGTAATCGTACTTTACTAGATATGGTGCGATCTATGATGTCTCTTACTGATTTACCGCTATCGTTTTGGGGTTATGCTTTGGAGACGGCCGCATTCACGTTAAATAGGGCACCATCAAAATCCGTTGAGACGACACCTTATGAACTATGGTTTGGCAAGAAACCAAAGTTGTCGTTTCTGAAAGTTTGGGGTTGCGATGCTTATGTGAAAAAGCTTCAACCTGATAAGCTTGAACCCAAATCGGAGAAATGTGTCTTCATAGGATATCCAAAGGAGACTATTGGATACACCTTCTATCACAGATCCAAAGGCAAGACTTTTGTTGCTAAGTTCGGAAACTTTCTGGAGAAGGAGTTTCTCTCGAAAGAAGTGAGTGGGAGGAAAGTAGAACTTGATGAGGTAACTGTACCTGCTCCCTTATTGGAAAGTAGTGCATCACAGAAAACTGTTTCTGTGACACCTACACTAGTTAGTGAGGAAGATAATGATGATGATCATGAAACTTCAGAAGAAGATACTACTGAACCTCGTAGATCAACCAGAGTGAGATCCGCGCCAGAGTGGTACGGTAATCATGTTCTGGAAGTCATGCTACTAGATCATGATGAACCTACGAACCATGAAGAAGCGATGGTGAGCCCAGATTCCGCAAAATGGCTTGAAGCCATGAAATCTGAGATGGGATCCATGTATGAGAACAAAGTATGGACTTTGGTTGACTTGCCCGATGATTGGCAAGCAATTGAGAATAAATGGATCTTCAAGAAGAAGACTGACGCTGACGGTAATATTACTGTCTACAAAGCTCGACTTGTCGCAAAAGGTTTTCGGCAAGTTCAAGGGATTGACTACGATGAGACCTTCTCACCCGTAGCGATGCTTAAGTCTGTCCGAATCATGTTAGCAATTGCCGCATTTTATGATTATGAAATTTGGCAGATGGATGTCAAAACTGCATTCCTGAATGGATTTCTAGAAGAAGAGTTGTATATGATGCAACCAGAAGGTTTTATCGATCCAAAGGAAGCTAACAAAGTGTGCAAGCTCCAGCGATCCATTTATGGACTAGTGCAAGCCTCTCGAAGTTGGAATAAACGCTTTGATAGTGTGATCAAAGTATTTGGTTTTATACAGACTTCTGGAGAAGCCTGTATTTACAAGAAAGTGAGAGGGAGCTCTGTAGCGTTTCTGATATTATATGTGGATGACATATTACTAATTGAAAATGATATAGAATTTCTGGATAGCATAAAGGGATACTTGAATAAGAGTTTTTCAATGAAAGACCTCGGTGGAGCTGCTTACATATTAGGCATTAAGATCTATAGAGATAGATCAAGACGCTTAATTGGACTTTCACAAAGCACATACCTTGACAAAGTTTTGAAGAAGTTCAAAATGGATCAAGCAAAGAAAGGGTTCTTGCCTGTGTTACAAGGTGTGAAGTTGAGTAAGACTCAATGCTCGACCACTGCAGAAGATAGAGAGAAAATGAAAGATGTTCCCTATGCTTCAGCCATAGGCTCTATCATGTATGCAATGCTGTGTACCAGACCTGATGTGTGCCTTGCTATAAGTCTAATAGGGAGGTACCAAAGTGATCTAGGAGTGGATCACCGGACAGCGGTCAAGAACATCCTGAAATACCTGAAAAGGACTAAGGATATGTTTCTCATTTATGGAGGTGACAAAGAGCTCATCGTAAAAGGTTACGTTGATGCAAGCTTTGACACTGATCCGGACGATTCTAAATCGCAAACCGGATACGTGTTTACATTAAACGGCGGAGCTGTCAGTTGGTGCAGTTCTAAACAAAGCGTTGTAGCGGGATCTACATGTGAAGCGGAGTACATAGCTGCCTCGGAAGCAGCAAATGAAGGAGTCTGGATGAAGGAGTTCATATCCGATCTAGGTGTCATACCTAGTGCATCGGGTCCAATGAAAATCTTTTGTGACAATACTGGTGCAATTGCCTTGGCAAAGGAATCCAGATTTCACAAGAGAACCAAGCACATCAAGAGACGCTTCAATTCCATCCGGGATCTAGTCCAGGTGGGAGACATAGAGATTTGCAAGATACATATGGATCTGAATGTTGCAGACCCATTGACTAAGCCTCTTCCATGAGCAAAACATGATCAGCACCAAGGCTCCATGGGTGTTAGAATCATTACTGTGTAATCTAGATTATTGACTCTAGTGCAAGTGGGAGACTGAAGGAAATATGCCCTAGAGGCAATAATAAAGTTATTATTTATTTCCTTATATCATGATAAATGTTTATTATTCATGCTAGAATTGTATTAACCAGAAACATAATACATGTGTGAATACATAGACAAACAGAGTGTCACTAGTATGCCTCTACTTGACTAGCTCGTTAATCAAAGATGGTTATGTTTCCTAACCATGAACAAAGAGTTGTTATTTGATTAACGGGATCACATCATTAGGTGAATGATCTGATTGACATGACCCATTCCATTAGCTTAGCACCCGATCGTTTAGTATGTTGCTATTGCTTTCTTCATGATTTATACATGTTCCTATGACTATGAGATTATGCAACTCCCGTTTGCCGGAGGAACACTTTGTGTGCTACCAAACGTCACAACGTAAATGGGTGATTATAAAGGTACTCTACAGGTGTCTCCAAAGGTACATGTTGGGTTGGCGTATTTCGAGATTAAGATTTTCACTCCGATTGTCGGAGAGGTATCTCTGGGCCCTCTCGGTAATGCACCTCACATAAGCCTTGCAAGCATTGCAACAAATGAGTTAGTTGCGAGATGATGTATTACGGAACGAGTAAAGAGACTTGCCGGTAACGAGATTGAACTAGGTATTGAGATACCGACGATCGAATCTCGGGCAAGTAACATACCGATGACAAAGGGAACAACGTATGTTGTTATGCGGTCTGACCGATAAAGATCTTCGTAGAATATGTAGGAGCCAATATGAGCATCCAGGTTCCGCTATTGGTTATTGACCGGAGACGTGTCTCGGTCATGTCAACATTATTCTCGAACCCGTAGGGTCCGCATGTTGGGGAACGTAGTAATTTCAAAAAAATTCCTACGCACACGCAAGATCATGGTGATGCATAGCAACGAGATGGGAGAGTGTTGTCTACGTACCCTCGTAGACTGAAGCGGAAGCGTTGACACAACATAGAGGAAGTAGTCGTACGTCTTCCCGGTCCAACCGATCCAAGCACCGTTACTCCGGCACCTCCGAGTTCTTGGCACACGTTCAGCTCGATGACGCTCCCCGGGCTTCGATCCAGCAAAGCTTCGGCGAGGAGTTCTGTCAGCACGACAGCGTGGTGACGATCTTGATGTTCAACCGTCACAGGGCTTCGCCTAAGCACCGCTACAATATGATCAAGGTGTAATATCGTGGAGGGGGGCACCGCACACGGCTAAGGAACGATCACGAAGATCAACTTGTGTGTCTATGGGGTGCCCCCTGCCCCCGTATATAAAGGAGTGGAGGAGGGGAGGGCCGACCCTCTCTATGGCGCACCCTAGGGGAGTCCTACTCCCACCGGGAGTAGGATTCCCCCTTTCCTAGTCCAACTAGGAGTCCTTCCATGTAGTAGGAGTAGGAGACAAGGAAGGGGAAGGGAGAAGGGAAGGAAGGAGGGGGCGCAGCCCCTCCCCCTAGTCCAATTCGGACTAGGCCTTGGGGGGGGGGGGGCGTGCGGCCTGCCCTAGGCAGCCCCTCTCTCTTTCCTGTATGGCCCAATAAGGCCCAATACTTCTCCCCCCGTATTCCCGTAACTCCCCGGTACTCCGAAAAATACCCGAATCACTCGGAACCTTTCCGATGTCCGAATATAGTCGTCCAACATATCGATCTTTACGTCTCGACCATTTCGAGACTCCTCGTCATGTCCCCGATCTCATCCGGGACTCCGAACTCCTTCGGTACATCAAAACTCATAAACTCATAATATAACTGTCATCGAAACCTTAAGCGTGCGGACCCTACGGTTCGAGAACAATGTAGACATGACCGAGACACGTCTCCGGTCAATAACCAATAGCGGGACCTGGATGCCCATATTGGCTCCTACATATTCTACGAAGATCTTTATCGGTCAGACCGCATAACAATATACGGTGTTCCCTTTGTCATCGGTATGTTACTTGCCTGAGATTCGATCGCCGGTATCCAATACCTAGTTCAATATCGTTACCGGAAAGTCTCTTTACTCGGTCCGTAATACATCATCCCGCAACTAACTCATTAGTTGCAATGCTTGCAAGGCTTAAGTGATGTGCATTACCGAGAGGGCCCAGAGATACCTTTCCGACATTCGGAGTGACAAATCCTAATCTCGAAATATGCCAACCCAACATGTACCTTTGGAGACACCTGTAGAGCTCCTTTATAATCACCCAGTTACGTTGTGACGTTTGGTAGCACACAAAGTGTTCCTCCGGCAAACGGGAGTTGCATAATCTCATAGTCAGAGGAACATGTATAAGTCATGAAGAAAGCAATAGCAACATACTAAACGATTGGGTCATGTCAATCAGATCATTCAACTAATGATGTGATCCCGTTAATCAAATAACAACTCTTTGTCCATGGTTAGGAAGCATAACCATCTTTGATTAACGAGCTAGTCAAGTAGAGGCATACTAGTGACAGTCTGTTTGTCTATGTATTCACACATGTATTATGTTTCCGGTTAATACAATTCTAGCATGAATAATAAACATTTATCATGATATAAGGAAATAAATAATAACTTTATTATTGCCTCTAGGGCATATTTCCTTCAGTCTCCCACTTGCAGTAGAGTCAATAATCTAGATCACATCGCCATGTGATTTAACATCAATAGTTCACATCTTTATGTGATTGGTTCACATCTCCATGTGACTAACACCCAAAGGGTTTACTAGATTCAATAATCTAGTTCACATCGCTATGTTATTAAGACCCAAAAAGTGATCATGTTTTGCTTGTGAGAGAAGTTTAGTCAACGGGTCTGCCACATTCAGATCCGCATGTATTTTGCAAATTTCTATGTCAACAATGCTCTGCATGGAGCTACTCTAGCTAATTGCTCCCACTTTCAATATGTATCCAGATTGAGACTTAGAGTCATCTGGATCAGTGTCAAAACTTGCATCGACGTAACCCTTTATGACGAACCTTCTGTCACCTCCGTAATTGAGAAACATATCCTTATTCCAGTAAGGATAATTTTGACCGCTGTCCATTGATCTACTCCTAGATCACTATTGTACTCCCTCTCTTAACACAGTGTATGGTATACAATAGATCTGGTACACAGCATGGCATACTTTATAGAACCTATGACTGAGGCATAGGGAATGACTTTCATTCTCTTTCTATCTTCTGCCGTGGTCGGGCTTTGAGTCTTACTCAACTTCACACCTTGTAACACAGGCAAGAAACTTTTTCTTTGACTGTTCTATTTTTAACTACTTCAAAATCTTGTCAAGGTATGTACTCATTGAAAAAACTTATCAAGCGTCTTGATCTATCTCTATAGATCTTGATACTCAATATGTAAGCAGCTTCACCGAGGTCTTTCTTTGAAAAACTCCTTTCAAACACTCATTTATGCTTTGCAGAATAATTCTACATTATTTCCGATCAACAATATGTCATTCACATATACTTATCAGAAATGTTGTAGTGCTCCCACTCACTTTCTTGTAAATACAGACTTCACCGCAAGTCTGTATAAAACTATATGCTTTGATCAACTTATCAAAGTGTATATTCCAACTCCGAGATGCTTGCACCAGTCCATAAATGGATCGCTAGAGCTTGCATATTTTGTTAGCACCTTTAGGATTCACAAAACCATCTTGTTGCATCACATACCACTCTTCTTTAAAAAATCCATTAAGGAATGCAGTTTTGTTTATCCATTTGCCAGATTTCATAAAATGCGGCAATTGCTAACATGATTCGGAAAGACTTAAGCATAGATACGAGTGAGAAACTCTCATCTTAG